>NC_092229.1:31755521-31797951 GCF_036320965.1 Panulirus ornatus
ACCTTCCACAGAGCATCTCTATCAACTCTATCATATGCCTTCTCCAGATCCATAAATGCTACATACAAATCCATTTGCTTTTCTAAGTATTTCTCACATACATTCTTCAAAGCAAACACCTGATCCACACATCCTCTACCACTTCTGAAACCACACTGCTCTTCCCCAATCTGATGCTCTGTACATGCCTTCACCCTCTCAATCAATACCCTCCCATATAATTTACCAGGAATACTCAACAAACTTATACCTCTGTAATTTGAGCACTCACTCTTATCCCCTTTGCCTTTGTATAATGGCACTATGCACGCATTCCGCCAATCCTCAGGCACCTCACCATGAGTCATACATACATTAAATAACCTTACCAACCAGTCAACAATACAGTCACCCCCTTTTTTAATAAATTCCACTGCAATACCATCCAAACCTGCTGCCTTGCCGGCTTTCATCTTCCGCAAAGCTTTCACTACCTCTTCTCTGTTTACCAAATCATTTTCCCTAACCCTCTCACTTTGCACACCACCTCGACCAAAACACCCTATATCTGCCACTCTATCATCAAACACATTCAACAAACCTTCAAAATACTCACTCCATCTCCTTCTCACATCACCACTACTTGTTATCACCTCCCCATTTGCGCCCTTCACTGAAGTTCCCATTTGCTCCCTTGTCTTACGCACTTTATTTACCTCCTTCCAGAACATCTTTTTATTCTCCCTAAAATTTAATGATACTCTCTCACCCCAACTCTCATTTGCCCTTTTTTTCACCTCTTGCACCTTTCTCTTGACCTCCTGTCTCTTTCTTTTATACATCTCCCACTCAATTGCATTTTTTCCCTGCAAAAATCGTCCAAATGCCTCTCTCTTCTCTTTCACTAATACTCTTACTTCTTCATCCCACCACTCACTACCCTTTCTAATCAACCCACCTCCCACTCTTCTCATGCCACAAGCATCTTTTGTGCAATCCATCACTGATTCCCTAAATACATCCCATTCCTCCCCCACTCCCCTTACTTCCATTGTTCTCACCTTTTTCCATTTTGTACTCAGTCTCTCCTGGTACTTCCTCACACAGGTCTCCTTCCCAAGCTCACTTACTCTCACCACCCTCTTCACCCCAACATTCACTCTTCTTTTCTGAAAACCCATACAAATCTTCACCTTAGCCTCCACAAGATAATGATCAGACATCCCTCCAGTTGCACCTCTCAGCACATTAACATCCAAAAGTCTCTCTTTCGCACGCCTGTCAATTAACACGTAATCCAATAACGCTCTCTGGCCATCTCTCCTACTTACATAAGTACACTTATGTATATCTCGCTTTTTAAACCAGGTATTCCCAATCATCAGTCCTTTTTCAGCACATAAATCTACAAGCTCTTCACCATTTCCATTTACAACACTGAACACCCCATGTATACCAATTATTCCCTCAACTGCCACATTACTCACCTTTGCATTCAAATCACCCATCACTATAACCCGGTCTCGTGCATCAAAACCACTAACACACTCATTCAGCTGCTCCCAAAACACTTGCCTCTCATGATCTTTCTTCTCTTGCCCAGGTGCATATGCACCAATAATCACCCACCTCTCTCCATCAACTTTCAGTTTTACCCATATTAATCGAGAATTTACTTTCTTACATTCTATCACATACTCCCACAACTCCTGTTTCAGGAGTATTGCTACTCCTTCCCTTGCTCTTGTCCTCTCACTAACCCCTGACTTTACTCCCCAGACATTCCCAAACCACTCTTCCCCTTTACCCTTGAGCTTCATTTCACTCAGAGCCAAAACATCCAGGTTCCTTTCCTCAAACATACTACCTATCTCTCCTTTTTTCACATCTTGGTTACATCCACACACATTTAGGCACCCCACTCTGAGCCTTCGAGGAGGATGACCACTCCCCGCGTGACTCCTTCTTCTGTTTCCCATTTTAGAAAGTTAATACAAGGAGGGGAGGATTTCTGGCCCCCCGGTCCCGTCCCCTCTAGTCGCTTTCTACGACACGCGAGGAATATGTGGGAAGTATTCTTTCACCCCTATCCCCAGGGATAATATACATATATATACACATATACACATACACACACATACACATACATACGCACATATACACACACACACACATACATATATATACATATGAAAAATGTATGAAACAATTTAGAAAACTGAAACTTCTAGCTTGAAATGAATTAAAAAATGAATGTCACATAATGGTTCAACCTCTGGCTATGGAAAAAGGAAATGTATAATTTATTTACACAAACGTCAATAGCAGTTCTCATCAATTTATCCGCTGTATCAATAAGCTTCAATGTCTAAGCTACATTTTTCTCCAATTTCACTATTTTCTTGTCAAAACACCATGTATGAAAACTATCACTCCAGTAACACAACTATAAACATTTACTTCCCCTTTAAAAAAGGAAATGTATAATTTATTTACACAAACGTCAATAGCAGTTCTCATCAATTTAACCACTGTATCAATAAGCTTCAATGTCTATTGCTACTCCATATATATATATATATATATATATATATATATATATATATATATATATATATATATATATATATATATATATCTTCTTTCTTTCTTTCAAACTATTCGCCATTTCCCGCATTAGCGAGGTAGCGTTAAGAACAGAGGACTGGGCCTTTGAGGGAATACCCTCACCTGGCCCAATTCTCTGTTCCTTCTTTTGGAAAATTGAAAAAAAAAAAAAAAAAAAACGAGAGGGGAGGATTTCCAGCCCCCCGCTCCCTCCCCTTTTAGTCGCCTTCTACGACACGCAGGGAATACGTGGGAAGTATTCTTAATCCCCTATCCCCAGGGATAATTTATATATATATTTATATATTTTTTATTTTATTATACTTTGTCGCTGTCTCTCCGCGTTTGCGAGGTAGCGCAAGGAAACAGATGAAAGAAATGGCCCAACCTACCCCCATACACATGTATATACATACGTCCACACACGCAAATATACATACCTACACAGCTTTCCATGGTTTACCCCAGACACTTCACATGCCCTGATTCAATCCACTGACAGCACGTCAACCCCGGTATACCACATCGATCCAATTCACTCTATTCCTTGCCCTCCTTTCACCTTCCTGCATGTTCAGGGCCCGATCACACAAAATCTTTTTCACTCCATCTTTCCACCTTCAATTTGGTCTCCCACTTCTCCCTGTTCCCTCCACCTCCGACACATATATCCTCTTGGTCAATCTTTCCTCATTCATTCTCTCCATGTGCCCAAACCATTTCAAAACACCCTCTTCTGCTCTCTCAACCACGCTCTTTTTATTTCCACACATCTCTCTTACCCTTACGTTACTTACTCGATCATACCACTTCACACCACACATTGTCCTCAAACATCTCATTTCCAGCACATCCATCCTCCTGCGCACAACTCTATCCATAGCCCACGCCTTGCAACCATACAACATTGTTGGAACCCCTATTCCTTCAAACATACCCATTTTTGCTTTCGAAGATAATGTTCTCGACTTCCACACATTCTTCAAGGCTCCCAGAATTTTCGCCCCCTCCCCCACCCTATGATCCACTTCCGCTTCCATGGTTCCATCCGCTGCCAGATCCACTCCCAGATATCTAAAACACTTTACTTCCTCCAGTTTTTCTGCATTCAAACTTACCTCCCTGTATCACCTTTCCACAAGCATCTTTTGTGCAAGCCATCACTGCTTCCCTAAATACGTCCCATTCCTCCCCCACTCCCCTTACATCCTTTTTTTCTCACATTTTTCCATTCTGTATTCAGTCTCTCCTAGTACTTCCTCACACAAGTCTCCTTCCCAAGCTCACTTACTCTCACCACTCTCTTCACCCTAACAATATCTCTTCTTTTCTGAAAACCTCCACAAATCTTCACCTTTGTCTCCACAAGATAATGATCAGATATCCCTCCAATTGCACCTATCAGCACATTATCATCCAAAAGTCTCTCTTTCGCATGCCTATGAATTAATACATTATCCAATAATGTTCTCTGGCTATCTCTCCTACTTAATCTGTAAATTAACATCCAAAAGTCTCTCTTTCTCATGCCTGTGAATTAATACATAATCCAATAATGTTCTCTGGCTATCTCTCCTACTTACATCTGTATATGTATGTGTATCTCTCTTTTTCACCAGGTATTCCCAATCACCAGTCCTTTTTCAGCACATAAATCTACAAGCTCTTCACTATTTCCATTTACAACACTGAACATCCCATGTACACCAATTATTCCCTCAACTGCCACATTACTCACCTTTGCCCACCTCCAGAAGCATCTTTTGTGCAAGCCATCACTGCTTCCCTAAATACGTCCCATTCCTCCCCCACTCCCCTTACATCCTTTTTTCTCACATTTTTCCATTCTGTATTCAGTCTCTCCTAGTACTTCCTCACACAAGTCTCCTTCCCAAGCTCACTTACTCTCATCACTCTCTTCACCCTAACAATATCTCTTCTTTTCTGAAAACCTCTACAAATCTTCACCTTTGCCTCCACAAGATAATGATCAGATATCCCTCCAGTTGCACCTATCAGCACATTAACATCCAAAAGTCTCTCTTTCGCATGCCTATGAATTAATACATAATCCAATAATGTTCTCTGGCTATCTCTCCTACTTAATCTGTAAATTAACATCCAAAAGTCTCTCTTTCGCATGCCTGTGAATTAATACATAATCCAATAATGTTCTCTGGCTATCTCTCCTACTTACATCTGTATATGTATGTGTATCTCTCTTTTTCACCAGGTATTCCCAATCACCAGTCCTTTTTCAGCACATAAATCTACAAGCTCTTCACTATTTCCATTTACAACACTGAACATCCCATGTACACCAATTATTCCCTCAACTGCCACATTACTCACCTTTGCATTCAAATCACCCATCACTCTAACCCGGTCTTGTGCATCAAAACTACTAACACACTCACTCAGCTGGTCCCAAAACACTTGCCTCTCATGTTCTTTCTTCTCATCCCCAGGTGCATATGCATCAATAGTCACCCATCTCTCTCCATCCACTTTCAGTTTTACTCATATCAATCTAGATTTACTTTCTTATACTCTATTGCATACTCCCACCGCTCCTGTTTCAGAAGTAGTGCTACTCCTTCCCTTGCTCTTGTCCTGTCTCTAAGTCCTGACTTTACTCCCAATACATTCCCAAACCAGTCTTCCCCTTTACCCTTGAGCTTCGTTTCACTCAGAGCCAAAACATCCAGGTTCCTTTCGTGAAAAATACTACCTATCTCTCCTTTTTTCTCATCTTGGTTACAACCACACACATTTAGACACTCCAATCTGAGCCTTCGAGGAGGATGAGGACTCCCCGCGTGACTCCTTCTGTTTCCCCTTTTAGAAAGTTAAAATACAAGGAGGGTAGTGTTTCTAGCCCCCCCCCCCATTCTCGTCCTCTTTAGTCGCCTTCTATGACACGTGAGGAATGCATGGGAAGTATTCTTTCTCCCCTATCCCCAGGGATTGTATATATATATATATATATATATATATATATATATATATATATATATATTATTTATTTATTTATATTTATTATACTTTGTCGCTGTCTCCCGCGTTTGCGAGGTAGCGCAAGGAAACAGACGAAAGAAATGGCCCAACCCCCCCCCATACACATGTATATACATAAGTCCACACACGCAAATATACATACCTACACAGTTTTCCATGGTTTACCCCAGACGCTTCACATGCCCTGCTTCAATCCACTGACAGCACATCAACCCCGGTATACCACATCGCTCCATTTCACTCTATTCCTTGCCCTCCTTTCACCCTCCTGCATGTTCAGGCCCCGATCACACAAAATCTTTTTCACTCCATCTTTCCACCTCCAATTTGGTCTCCCTCTTCTCCTTGTTCCCTCCACCTCCGACACATATATCCTCTTGGTCAATCTTTCCTCACTCATCCTCTCCATGTGCCCAAACCACTTCAAAACACCCTCTTCTGCTCTCTCAACCACGCTCTTTTTATTTCCACACATCTCTCTTACCCTTACGTTACTCACTCGATCAAACCACCTCACACCACACATTGTCCTCAAACATCTCATTTCCAGCACATCCATCCTCCTGCGCACAACTCTATCCATAGCCCACGCCTCGCAACCATACAACATTGTTGGAACCACTATTCCTTCAAACATACCCATTTTTGCTTTCCGAGATAATGTTCTCGACTTCCACACATTTTTCAAGGCCCCCAGGATTTTCGCCCCCTCCCCCACCCTATGATCCACTTCCGCTTCCATGGTTCCATCCGCTGCCAGATCCACTCCCAGATATCTAAAACACTTTACTTCCTCCAGTTTTTCTCCATTCAAACTCACCTCCCAATTGACTTGACCCTCAACCCTACTGTACCTAATAACCTTGCTCTTATTCACATTTACTCTTAACTTTCTTCTTCCACACAATTTACCAAACTCAGTCACCAGCTTCTGCAGTTTCTCACATGAATCAGCCACCAGCGCTGTATCATCAGCGAACAACCACTGACTCACTTCCCAAGCTCTCTCATCCCCAACAGACTTCATACTTGTCCCTCTTTCCAAAACTCTTGCATTTACCTCCCTAACAACCCCATCCATAAACAAATTAAACAACCATGGAGACATCACACACCCCTGCCGCAAACCTACATTCACTGAGAACCAATCACTTTCCTCTCTTCCTACATGTACACATGCCTTACATCCTCGATAAAAACTTTTCACTGCTTCTAACAACTTTCCTCCCACACCATATATTCTTAATACCTTCCACAGAGCATCTCTATCAACTCTATCATATGCCTTCTCCAGATCCATAAATGCTACATACAAATCCATTTGCTTTTCTAAGTATTTCTCACATACATTCTTCAAAGCAAATTACCTGATCCACACATCCTCTACCACTTCTGAAACCACACTGCTCTTCCCCAATCTGATGCTCTGTACATGCCTTCACCCTCTCAATCAATATCCTCCCATATAATTTACCAGGAATACTCAACAAACTTATACCTCTGTAATTTGAGCACTCACTCTTATCCCCTTTGCCTTTGTACAATGGCACTATGCACGCATTCCGCCAATCCTCAGGCACCTCACCATGAGTCATACATACATTAAATAACCTTACCAACCAGTCAACAATACAGTCACCCCCTTTTTTAATAAATTCCACTGCAATACCATCCAAACCTGCTGCCTTGCCGGCTTTCATCTTCTGCAAAGCTTTCACTACCTCTTCTCTGTTTACCAAATCATTTTCCCTAACCCTCTCACTTTGCACACCACCTCGACCAAAACACCCTATATCTGCCACTCTATCATCAAACACATTCAACAAACCTTCAAAATACTCACTCCATCTCCTTCTCACACCACCACTACTTGTTATCACCTCCCCACTTGCGCCCTTCACCGAAGTTCCCATTTGCTCCCTTGTCTTACGCACTTTATTTACCTCCTTCCAGAACATCTTTTTATTCTCCCTAAAATTTAATGATACTCTCTCACCCCAACTCTCATTTGCCCTTTTTTTCACCTCTTGCACCTTTCTCTTGACCTCCTGTCTCTTTCTTTTATACATCTCCCACTCAATTGCATTTTTTCCCTGCAAAAATCGTCCAAATGCCTCTCTCTTCTCTTTCACTAATACTCTTACTTCTTCATCCCACCACTTACTACCCTTTCTAATCAACCCACCTCCCACTCTTCTCATGCCACAAGCATCTTTTGCGCAATCCATCACTGATTCCCTAAATACATCCCATTCCTCCCCCACTCCCCTTACTTCCATTGTTCTCACCTTTTTCCATTCTGTACTCATATATATATATATTGGGCCATTTCTTTTGTCTGTTTCCTTGCGCTTGCAAACGCGGGAGACAGCGACAAAGCAAAAAAAAAATATATATATATATATATATATATATATATATATATATATATATATATATATATATATATATATATATATTATTTATATTTATTTATTTATTTTACTTTGTCGCTGTCTCCCACATTTGCGAGCTAGCGCAAGGAAACAAGAAAGAAATGGCCCAACACACCCCCATACACAAGTATATACACACACGTCCACACACGCAAACATACACACCCATACATCTCAATGTACACATGTATATACACACACAGACACATACATATATACCCATGCACACAATTCACACTGCCTGCCTTTATTCATTCCCATCGCCACCTCGCCACACATGGAATACCATCCCCCTCCCCCCTCATGTGTGCGAGGTAGCGCTAGGAAAAGATAACAAAGGCCCCATTCATTCACACTCAGTCTCCAGCTGTCATGCAATAATGCCCAAAACCACAGCTCCCTTTTCACATCCAGGCCCCACACAACTTTCCATGGTTTACCCCAGAAGCTTCACATGCCCTGATTCAATCCACTGACAGCACGTCAACCCTGGTATACCACATCGATCCAATTCACTCTATTCCTTACTCGCCTTTCACCCTCCTTCATGTTCAGGCCCCGATCACTCAAAATCTTTTTCACTCCATCTTTCCACCTCCAATTAGGTCTCCCACTTCTCCTTGTTCTCTCCACCTCCGACACATTTATCCTCTTGGTCAATCTTTCCTCACTCATTCTCTCCATGTGCCCAAACCATTTCAAAACACCCTCTTCTGCTCTCTCAACCACGCTCTTTTTATTTCCACACATCTCTCTTACCCTTACATTACTTACTCGAACAAACCACCTCACACCACACATTGTCCTCAAACATCTCATTTCCAGCACATCCACCGACCTCCACACAACTCTATCCTAGCCCATGCCTCGCAACCATATAACCATATAGCTTTGCGTAGGATGAAAGCCAGCAAGGCAGTGGGCTTGGATTGTATTTCAGTGGAGTTTATTAAAAAAGGGGTTGACTGTATTGTTGACTGGTTGGTAAGGTTATTTAATGTATGTATGATTCATGGTGAGGTGCCTGACGATTGGCGGAATGCTTGCATAGTGCCATTGTACAAAGGCAAAGGGGACAAAGGTGAGTGCTCAAATTACAGAGGTATAAGTTTGTTGAGTATTCCTGGTAAATTATGTGGGAGGGTATTGATTGAGTGTGTGATGGCATGTACAGAGCATCAGATTGGGGAAGAGCAGTGTGGTTTCAGAAGTGGTAGAGGATGTGTGGATCAGGTGTTTGCTTTGAAGAATGTATGTGAGAAATACTTAGAAAAGCAAGTGGATTTGTATGTAGCATTTATGGATCTAGAGAAGGCATATGATATAGTTGATAGAGATGCTCTGTGAAAGGTGTTAAGAATATATGGTGTGGGAGGCAAGTTGTTAGAAGCTGTGAAAAGTTTTTATCGAGGATGTAAGGCATGTGTACATGTAGGAAGAGAGGAAAGTGATTTGTTCTCAGTGAATGTAGGTTTTTGGCAGGGGTGTGTGATGTCTCCATGGTTGTTTAATTTGTTTATGGATGGGGTTGTTAGGGAGGTGAATGCAAGAGTTCTGGAAAGAGGGGCAAGTATGAAGTCTGTTGTGGATGAGAGAGCTTGGGAAGTGAGTCAGTTGTTGTTCGCTGATGATACAGCGCTGGTGGCTGATTCATGTGAGAAACTGCAGAAGCTGGTGACTGAGTTTGGTAAAGTGTGTGAAAGAAGAAAGTTGAGAGTAAATGTGAATAAGAGCAAGGTTATTAGGTACAGTAGGGTTGAGGGTCAAGTCAATTGGGACGTAAGTTTGAATGGAGAAAAACTGGAAGAAGTAAAGTGTTTTAGATATCTGGGAGTGGATCAGGCAGCGGATGGAACCATGGAAGCGGTAGTGAATCATAGGGTGGGGAAGGGGGCGAAAATCATGGGAGCCTTGAAGAATGTGTGGAAGTCGAGAACATTATCTCGGAAAGCAAAAATGGGTATGTTAGAAGGAATAGTGGTTCCAACAATGTTGTATGGTTGCGAAGCGTGGGCTATGGATAGAGTTGTGCGCAGGAGGGTGGATGTGCTGGAAATGAGATGTTTGAGGACAATGTGTGGTGTGAGGTGGTTTGATCGAGTAAGTAATGTAAGGGTAAGAGAGATGTGTGGAAATAAAAAGAGTATGGTTGAGAGAGCAGAAGAGGGTGTTTTGAAATGGTTTGGGCACATGGAGAGAAAGAGTGAGGAAAGATTGACCAAGAGGATATATGTGTCGGAGGTAGAGGGAACGAGGAAAAGTGGGAGACCAAATTGGAGGTGGAAAGATGGAGTGAAAAAGATTTTGAGTTATCGGGGCCTGAACATGCAGGAGGGTGAAACGGGCAAGGAATAGAGTGAATTGGATCGATGTGGTATAATGGGGTTGACGTGCTGTCAGTGGATTGAATCAGGGCATGTGAAGCGTCTGGGGTAAACCATGGAAAGCTGTGTGGGGCCTGGATGTGGAAAGGGAGCTGTGGTTTCGGGCATTATTGCATGATAGCTAGAGACTGAGTGTGAACGAATGGGGCCTTTGTTGTCTTTTCCTAGCACTACCTCGCACACATGAGGGGGGGAGGGGGATGGTATTCCATGTGTGGCGAGGTGGCGATGGGAATGAATAAAGGCAGACAGTGTGAATTGTATGCATGGGTATATATGTATGAGTCTGTGTATGTATATATATGTGTACATTGAGATGTATAGGTATGTATATTTGCATGTTTGGACATGTATGTATATACATATGTATGGGAGTGGGTTGGGCCATTTCTTTCGTCTGTTTCCTTGTGCTACCTCGCAAACGCGGGAGACAGCAACAAAGCAAAGTAAATATATTTTTTTTTTTTTGCTTTGTCGCTGTCTCCCGCGTTTGCGAGGTGGCGCAAGGAAACAGACGAAAGAAATGGCCCAACCCACCACCATACACATGTATATACATACGTCCACATACGCAAATATACATACCTACACAGCTTTTCATGGTTTACCCCAGACGCTTCACATGCCCTGATTCAATCCACTGACAGCACGTCAACCCCGGTATACCACATCAATCCAATTCACTCTATTCCTTGCCCTCCTTTCATCCTCCTGCATGTTCAGGCCCCGATCACACAAAATCTTTTTCACTCCATCTTTTCACCTCCAATTTGGTCTCCCACTTCTCCTTGTTCCCTCCACCTCCGACACATATATCCTCTTGGTCAATCTTTCCTCACTCATTCTCTTCATGTGCCCAAACCATTTCAAAACACCCTCTTCTGCTCTCTCAACCATGCTCTTTTTATTTTCACACATCTCTTTTACCCTTACGTTACTCACTCGATCAAACCACCTCACACCACACATTGTCCTCAAACATCTCATTTCCAGCACATCCATCCTCCTGCGCACAACTCTATCCATAGCCCACGCCTCGCAACCATACAACATTGTTGGAACCACTATTCCTTCAAACATACCCATTTTTGCTTTCCGAGATAATGTTCTCGACTTCCACACATTCTATAAGGCTCCCAGAATTTTCGCCCCCTCCCCCACCCTATGATCCACTTCCGCTTCCATTGATCCATCTGCTGCTAGATCCACTCCCAGATATCTAAAAGACTTTACTTCCTCCAGTTTTTCTCCATTCAAACTTGCCTCCCAATTGACTTGACTCTCAACCCTACTGTACCTAATAACCTTGCTCTTATTCACATTTACTCTTAACTTTCTTCTTTCACACACTTTACCAAACTCAGTCACCAGCTTCTGCAGTTTCTCACATGAATCAGCCACCAGTGCTGTATCATCAGCAAACAACAACTGACTCACTTCCCAAGCTCTCTCATCCCCAAGAGACTTCATACTTGCCCCTCTTTCCAAAACTCTTGCATTCACCTCCCTAACAACCCCATCCATAAACAAATTAAACAACCATGGAGACATCACACACCCCTGCCACAAACCTACATTCACTGAGAACCAATCACTTTCCTCTCTTCCTTCACGTACACATGCCTTACATCTTCGATAACAACTTTTCACTGCTTCGAACAACTTGCCCCGCACTCCTTATATTCTTAATACCTTCCACAGGGCATCTCTATGAACTCTTATCATATGCCTTCTCCAGATCCATAAATGCTACATACAAATGCATTTGCAAGTATGTACTCTGTTGTGTATGAGAGAGCTTGGGAATGAGTCAGTTGTTGTTCGCTGATATACATATATGTTCACACACGAAGATTTGCATACCTATACATCTCAATGTATATGTATATACACACTCTGACATATACATATAAACACATGTACATAATTCATACTGTCTGCCTTTATTCATTTCCATTGCCACCCCGTTACACATGAAATAATAACCCCCTTGTCCCGCATGTGCTGGATATCATGTATAATGCACTGAAACCACAGCTCCCTTTCCATATCCAGGCCTCACAGAACTTTCCATGGCTTACCCCAGACGTTTCACAAGCCCTGGTTCAATCCATTAACATCACGTCGACCCTGGTACACCACATCATCCAATTCACCCTATTCCTTGCACGCCTTTCACCCTCCTGCATGTTCAAGCCCCGATCAGTCAAAATCTTTTTCACTCCACCTTTCCACTTCCAATTTGGTCTCCCACTTCTCCTTGTTCCCTCCACCTCTGACTTATATCTCTCCATGTGAACAAACCCTTTCAAAACACCCTCTTCTGCTCTCTCAACCATACTCTTTTTATTACTACACATCTCTCTTACCCTATTATTACTTACTCGATCAAACCATCTCACACCACATATTGTCCTCAAAGATGTCATTTCTAGCGCATCCACCCTTCCCGCACAACTTTATCTATCGCCCACACCTCGCAACCATATAACATTGTTGGAACCATTATTTCTTCAAACACACCCATTTTTGCTTTCCGAGATAATGTTCTCGACTTCCATACATTCTTCAACGCTCCCAGAACTTTCGCCCCCTCCCCCACCCTATAATACACTTCCGCTTTCATGGTTCCATCCGCTGCCAAATCCATTCTCAGATATATAAAACACTTCACTTCTTCCAGTTTTTCTCCATTCAGACTTACTTCCCAATTGACTTGTCCCTCAACCCTACTGTACCTAATAATTTTGCTCTTATTCACATTTACTCTCACTTTTCTTCTTTCACACACTTTGCCAAACTCAGACACCAGCTTCTGTAGTTTCTCACATGAATCAGCCACCAGCGCTGTATCATCAGCGAACAACAACTGACTCACTTTCCAAGCTCTCTCATCCACAACAGACTGCATACTTGCCCCTCTTTCCAAAACTCTTGCATTCAAATAAAACAAATAAAACAACCATGGAGACATCACACACCCCTACCGCAAACCAACATTCACCTAGAACCGATCACTTTCCTCTCTTCCTACACGTACACATGCCTTACATCTTCGATTAAAACTTTTCACTGCTTGTAACAACTTGCCCCCATACCATATATTCTTATTACCTTTCACAGAGCATCTCTATCAACTCTACCATATGCCTTCTCCAGATCCATAAATGCTACATACAAATCCATTTGCTTTTTTAAGTATTTCTCACATACATTCTTCAAAGCAAACACCTGATCCACACATCCTCTACCACTTCTGAAAGCACACTGTTCCTCCCAAATCTGATGCTGTGTACATGCCTTCACCCTCTCAGTCAATACTCTCCCATATAATTTCCCAGGAATACTCAACAAACTTATACCTTTGTAATTGGAGCACTCACTTTTATCCCCTTTGTATATGTACAATGGCCCTATGCAAGCATTCCTCCAATCCTCAGGCACCTCACCATGAGTCATACATACATTAGATAACCTTACCAACCAGTCAACAATACAGTCACCCCCTTTTTTGATAAATTCCACTGCAATACCATCCAAACCTGCTGCCTCTTTACCAAACCATTTTCCCTGACCCTCTCACTTCATACACCACTTTGACCAAAACATCCTATATGTGCCACCCTATCATCATACACATTCAACAAACCTTCAAAATAATCACTCCATCTCCTCACTTCACTACTACTTATTATTATCTCCCCAGTTGCCCCCTTCACCGATGTTCCCATTTGTTCTCTTGTCTTATGCACTTTATTTATCTTCTTCCAAAACATCTTTTTATTGTCCTTAGAATTTAATGATACTCTCTCACCCCAACTCTCATTTGCCCTCTTTTTCACCTCTTGTAACTGTATCTTGACCTCCTGCCTCTTTCTTATATGTATCTCCCAGTTATTTGCACAACTTCCTTGCAGAAATCGTTCAAACGCCTCCCTCTTCTCTTTCATTAAGGCCCCAATTGCTCAAAATCATTTTCACCCATTCTTCCATCTCCAATTTGGTCTCCTGCTTCTTGTTTCCTGCACTTCTGACACATATATCCTCTTTGTCAATCTTTCTTCACCTATTCTTTCCATGTTCAAACCATTTCAATGCAACCTCTTCTGCTTTCTCATCCACACTCTTTTTATTACCACACATCTCTCTAACCCTTCATTACTTACTTGATCAATCATCTTGACACCACATATTGTCCTCAAACATATCATTTCCAACACATCCACCCCTCTCCACACAACCCTGTCTAAAGCCCACACCTCACAACCATATAACATTGGTGGAAGCTCTGTTCCTTCAAACATACCCATTTTTGTCCTCTTAGATAACGTTATCACCTTCCACACATTCTTCAACGCTTCCATAAACTTCGTCCCCTCCCCCATGCAGTGACTAACTCCAATTCCATAGTTCCATCCACTGCTAAGTCCTTTCCCAGATACCTGAAACACTTCACTTCCTACAATTTTTCTCCATTCAAACTTACCTCACAATTAGCTTGTCCCTCCACCCTACTGAACCTACTAATCTTGCCCTTATTAACATTTACCCTCAACTTTCTCCTTTCACACACTTCACCAAACTCAGTCTCCAACCATTGCATTTTCTCACCTGAATCAGCCACCAGTGTTGTATCATCAGTGAACAACAACTCACTCATTTTCCAAGCCGTGTCATCCACAACAGACTGCATACTTGTCCCTTTCTCCAAAACTCTTGCATTCAGCTCCCTAATCACCCCATTCATAAAGAAATTAAACAGCCAGACATCACCTCGTACCCCTGTCGCAAACTGACATTTACTGGAATCCAATCACTTTCCTCTCTAGCTTCATTCATACACATGCCTTATGTCCTTGGTAAAAACTTTTCACTGCTCCTAGCAACTTATCTTCCACATCATATACTCCTAAAACCTTCCACTAAGCATCTGTATCAACCCGATCATATGCCTTTTCCGGATCCACAAATGATACATAGAAATCCATCTGTTTTTTAAGTATTTCTCACATACATTCTTCAAAGCAGACACCTGATCCACAC
Source organism: Panulirus ornatus (assembly GCF_036320965.1). Taxonomy (NCBI): domain Eukaryota; kingdom Metazoa; phylum Arthropoda; class Malacostraca; order Decapoda; family Palinuridae; genus Panulirus; species Panulirus ornatus. Next base: position 31,770,988 of record NC_092229.1, read on the forward strand.
ATCCTCTACCACTTCTGAAACAACACTGCTCTTCCCCAATTTGATGCTCTGTACATGCCTTTATCCTCTCAGTCAACATCCTCCCATATGATTTCCCAGGAATACTGAAGAAACTTATGCCTCTGTAATTTGAACATTTACCTATATCCCTTTGCCTTTTGTACAATGGCTCTATGCTTGCACTCCGCCAATCCTCAGGCACTTCACTATGATCCATTTTTACATTGAATATCCTTACCAACCAATCAACACAGTCACCCCCTTTTTTAATAAATTCTGTTGCTATACCATCCAATATATATATAATGCACTGACACCATATCTCCCTATACACATTCAGGCCACATAGACCTTTCCACTGTTTTCCCCAGATGCTTCATATTCTTTGCTTTAGGCCATTGACAGAATGTCGACCACGTTATGCCACATCATTCCAATTCACTCTATTCCTTGCATCCTTCTCACCCTCTTGAATGTTCAGGCCCCTGTTGCTCAAATTTTTTTTCACTCCATCCTTTCACCTCCAATTTGATCTTCCACTTCTACTTGTTCACTCTACCTCTGACACATGTATCCTCTTTGTCAACCTATTCCTCACTCATTCTCTCCATATCTCCAAACCATTTCAGCACATCTGCTCTCTCAACCACATTCTCTTCATTTCCACACACGTGATGCACACATCCTCTACCATTTCTGAAACCTCTCTGCTCTTCCCCAGTCTGATACTCTGTACATACCTTCTCTCTCTCAATCAATACCCTCCCATATAATTTCCCAGGTATACTCAACAGACTTATGCCTATGTAGTTTGAATACCCACCTTTATCCCTTTTGCCTTTGTACAATGGCACCATACATACATTCTGCCAATTCTCAGGCACTTCACCATGGTCCATACATACGTTGAATATCAAATACACATTCACCCTGTTTTACTAAAATCCACTGACATACCATCCACACCAGCTGCTTGCCGGATTTCATCTTCCACAAAGCTTTACTATACCACCCCAATCAAAACACCCTGTATCTGCCACTCTATCATCAAACACATTCAACTAACCTTCAAAATACTCTCTTAGTTTCCTTCTCACTTTGTCAGTACTTGTTATTACCTCCTCACTTGCCCCCCTTCTCTGATGTTCCCATTTGTTCTCTTGTCTTACACACGTTATTTACCTCCTTCCAAAGCAACTTCTTATTCTCCCTAAAGTTTAATAATACTCTTTCAACCCAACTCTCATTTGCCCTCTTTTTCAACCCTTGCACATTTATTCTTGACCTGCCACTTTCTTTTGTACATCTTCCAGTCATTTGCACTACTTCCTTGCATGTATCGTCGAAACACCTCTCTTTTCTTTTCAGTAACAACCTTACTTCTTTACCCGAGCACTCACTACCCTTTCTCATCTACCCCTTCCTACCTTTCTTATGCCACATGCATCTTTTGTGCAAGCTATCACTGCTTCCCTAAATGCATCCCATTTCCCACCCCTCTTGTCATTTGCTCTCACCTTTTGCCATTCTACACTCAATCTCTCCTGGTACTTCCTCACACAAGTCTCCTTTCCTAGCTCACTTACTCTCACCCCACTCTTTTCCCAACATTCTCTGTTCTTTTCTGGAAACCTCTGCAAATCTTCACCTTCACCTCCACAAGATAGTGATCAGACATCCCACCAGCTGCCCCTCTCAGCACATTAACATCCAAAAGTCTTTTTTACACTCCTGTCAATTAACATGTAATCCATTAATGCCCTTTGACCATCTCTCCTACTCACATATGTATACTTACATGTATCTCTTTTTAAACCAGGTATTCCCAATCACCAGTCTTTTTCAGCTCACAAATCCACACTTTCTTCATTTCCTTTTACAACACTGAACAACCCATGTATACCAATTGTACCTTCCACTGCCACTTTGCTCACCTTTAAGTCACCCAACATTAGAACCCAATCTCTTGCTATGTGATATACCATCCAATTTATTTTTTGTAAATTAATGATTTAATTTTTTTGTGGTGCAGTATTAAGAAATACAAATTTCCCCTCTTGTTGTGGAATGATATGTTTCATTGAGCAACTTTCTTTCAACAGTTTCACTACCTTCTGCAGCACATTCCAGTCCATTTTTTGATGTCTTATATCGTGATTTTAAGACAGTTTTGCAAACCCAGTGTTGTAGATTATGAACTGCATATTTTAGGGGATACCTTGTCCTGAAAGATAGATCAGTTGTAAATGAGGAGCCACATTTGCGAATTTTTATTCCTCCCTGCATACAACTCATGCATTTTCATTTGCTTCCCACATCCTTTTTTTTTGTAACTGTAGTATGGTAACAACATTCTTGGATTGAGATAGTAAGCAGCTTTATTCAGAATTAATAATTTTTCCTGTATTTCTTTTCATTTTGATATATATAGTTAATATAATAGTGATAGTGGGAAATATCATGTTAGACAGTCAGTGTAATCCTTGTCATAGCTTTGATTGCTGGTTGGCTTCTGATGATAGATATAGTGAATTAGATATTGATATAATGGCATTAGTTTTGATGCACTGTATTATAATTTCCTGAACAAATGTGATTTTTTTTTTTACAAAAGTTGATTGGACATGTGGTTTTCATTTCTCGATATAGTCAAACCGTTCATGCAGAGGCAGATTCGAAGTGAGTTAACGGAGACTGCTGAGATTGCTTCAGTTGAGGTGTTTGCTGCAAATCTGAGGAAGCTGCTTCTTACACCACCTGTGCGGGGAAAAACAGTACTTGCCATCGATCCAGGTGAGCTTGAACTATATTAGAGCTTATCATATAATATAAAGTAGGTTATGTAGTCATTGAAAAGTATATTCATATGGAAATGGAGTACTTTCAGTCAGATGTGAATGTTAGTATGTATATTAATGACAGTTGAATGTCTTGCATGCATGTCCATACAGTTGTGAATGGAAAAAGGAGAAATAAAGATGGTATGAAAGAGATTTGAGGGAATATTACACACAACATAAAAAAACATGTTAGTCTTTATAGGAATAAGTAAGGATATGAAAGCTTAGGGACATAATTTTGGCAACATAGGTACAAAGAATGAGGGAAAAGAACAAGAATTGAAAGAGTTGAAATAACATAAAGTATAATGAACCATTAACCCATTCCATGTCACTATAGAAGCTTGATTTCTAATGTGAAATATTGATCGTTTTTTTTCTTTTTTGCAAATATGTATACCATACATTTTATATATTAGATAGAAAAATACTCAACATATACTGAATTAGTTACAACAAAATAATGCTACCATTGTGATTGGTATGTCATATATTATCCGTCAATACCCTCTCACTCCCTTACACGCAGGTATGTATATGTGCATGTCTGGACATGTATGTATGTACAAGTGTATATGGATGGGTTGGGCCATTCTCTCGTCTGTTTCCTTGCGCTAACACGGGAGACAGCGACAAAGTATGATAGATAGATAAATTTACATTTTATTTATTATACTTTGTTGCTTTCTCCCGCGTTAGCGAGGTAGCGCAAGGAAACAGACAAAAGAATGGCCCAACCCACCCACATACACATATATATACATGTATGTCCACACGCACATATACATACCTGTACATCTCAACGTATACATATATATACACACACAGACACATACATATATACACATGTACGTAATTCATACTTGCTGCATTTATTCATTCCCGTCGCCACACCACCACACATGAAATGACAACCCCTTCCACCTGTATGCACGTGAGGTAGTGCTAGGAAAAGACAACAAAGGCCACATTCGTTCACACTCAGTCTCTAGCTGTCATGTATAATGCAACGAAACCACAGCTCCCTTTCCACACTCAGGCCCCACAAAACTTTCCATGGTTTACCCCGGACGTTTCACATGCCCGTGATCAATCCATTGACAGCACGTCGACCCCGGTATACCACATCATTCCAATTCACTCTATTCCTTGTATGCCTTTCACCCTTCTGCATGTTTAGGCCCCGATCACTGAAAATCTTTTTCACTCCATCCTTCCACCTCGAATTTGGTCTCTCACTTCTCATTCCTTCCACCTGACACATATATCCTCTTTGTCAATCTTTCCTCACTCTCTCTCCATGTGACCAAACCATTTTAGAACACCCTCTTCTGCTCTTTCAAACACACTCTTTTTTTTTTACCACACATTTCTCGTACCCTTTCATTTCTTACTCGATCAAACCACCTCACACCACATATTGTCTTCAAACATCTCATTTCCAGCACATCCACCCTCCTCCACACAACTCTATCTACAGCCCACACATCGCAACCATATAGCATTGTTGGATCCACTATTCCTTCAATCATACGCATTTTTGCTCTGCAAGGTAATGTTCTCGCCTTCCACACATTTTTCAGTGCTCCTAGAACTTTCGCCTTCTCCCCCACCATATGACTCATTTCTGCTTTCATGGTTCCATCCGCTGCCAAATCCACTCCCAGATATCTAAAACACTTCACTTCCTCCAGTTTTTCTCCAATCATACTTATGTCCCAATTGACTTGTCCCTTAACCCTACTCTACCTAATAACCTTCCTCTTATTCACATTTATTCTCAGCTTTCTTTCACACACTTTACCAAATTCAGTCACCAGCTTCTGCAGTTTCTCACCCATATCAGCCACCAGCGTCGTATCATCAGCGAACATCAACTGACTCACTTCCCAAGCCCTCTCATCCACAACAGACTGCATACTTGCCCCTCTCTCAAAAACTCTTGCATTCACCTCCCAATCAATCCCATCCATAAACATATTAAACAACCATAGAGACATCACGCACCCCTGCCACAGACTGACATTAACTGAGAACCAATCACTTTCCTCTCTTCCTACTTGTACACATGCCCTACATCCTCGATAATAACTTTTCACTGCTTCTAGTAACTTGCCTCCCACACCATATATTCTTAATACCTTCCAAAGAATGTCTCTATCAACTCTATCATATGCCTTCTCCAAATCCATAAATGCTACATACAAATTCATTTGCTTTTCTCGGTATCTCTCACTTACATTCTTCAAAGAAATCCATAAATGCTACATACAAATCCATTTGATTTTCTCAGTATTTCTCACTTACATTCTTTAAAGCAAACGACTGATCCACACATCCTCTACCACTTCTGAAACCACACTGCTGTTCCCCAATCTGATGCTCTGTACATGCTTTCACCCTCTCAATCAATACCTTCCCATATAATTTCCCAGGAATAATCAACAAACTTATACCTCTAATTTGAGCACTCACCTCTATCCCCTTTGCCTTTGTACAATGGCACTATGCATGCATTCTGCCAATCCTCAGGCACTTAACCTTGAGTTATGCATACATTAGATATCTCCAATACCAACCAGTCAACAACGTAGTCACCCCTTTTTTAAAAGATTCCACTGCAATACCAACCAAACCTGTCGCCTTGTCGGCTTTCATTTTTTGCAAAGTTTTTACTACCTCTTCTCTGTTTACCAAATCATTCTCCCTAACCCTCTCACTTCACACACCACCTCGACCAAAACACCCAATATATGCCACTGTATTATCTAACACATTCAACAAACCTTCAAAATACTCACTCTATCTCCTCACATCACCACTACTTGTTCTTACCTTACCATTAGCCCCCTTCACCGATTTTCCCATTTGTTCTCTTGTCTTATGCACTTTATTTACGTCCTTCCAAAATCATCATTTTATTCTCCCTAAAATTTTATAATACTCTCTCACCCCAACTCTCATTTGCCCTCTTTTTCATCTCTTGCACCTTTCTCTTGACCTCCTGCCTCTTTCTTTTATACATCTCACAGTCATTTCCACTATTTCCCTGCAAAAATCATCCAAATGCCTCTCTTTTCTCTTTCACTAAAATCTTACTTCTTCATCCTTTCTAATCTGCCCACCTCCCACGCTTCTCATGCCACAAGCATCTTTTGCGCACTCCATCACTGCTTCCTTAAATACATCCCATTTCTCCCCCACTCCCCTTATGTCCTTTGCTCTCACCTTTTTCCATTCTGTACTCAGTCTCTCCTGGTACATCCTCACACAAGTCTCCTTCCTAAGCTCACTTACTCTCACCACTCTCTTCACCCCAACATTCTCTCTTCTTTTCTGAAAACCTCTACAAATCTTCACCTTTGCCTCCACAAGATAATGATCAGACATCCCTCTAGTTGCACCTCTCAGCACATTAACATCCAAAAGTCTCTCTTTCACGCACCTATCAATTAACATGTAATGCAATAATGCTCTCTTGCCATCTCTCCTACTTACATACATATACTTATGTATATCTTTCATTCTAAACCAGGTATCCACAATCACCAGTCCTTTTTCAGCACACAAATCTACAAGCTCTTCACCATTTCCATTTGAACGCTGAATACCCCATGTACACCAATTATTCCCTCAACTGCCACATTACTCACCCCTCCATCCAAATCACCCATCACTATAACCTGGTCTCATGCATCAAAACTACTAACACACTCTCCCAGCTGCTCCCAAAACACTTGCCTCTCCTGATCTCTCTTCTCATGCCCAGATGCATAGGCACCAATAATCACCCATCTCTCTCCATCCACTTTCAGTTCAACCCATATCAATCTAGAGTTAACTTTCTTACACTCTCTCGCATACTCCCACCACTCCTGTTTCAGGAATAGTGCCACTCCTTCCCTTGCTCTTGTCTTCTCACCAATCTCTGACTTTACTCCCAAAATATTCCCAAACCACTCTTCCCCTTTACCCTCGAGCTTCGTTTCACTCAGAGCCAAAACTTTTAGGTTCCTTTCCTCAAACATACTACCTATCTCTCCTTTTTTCTCATCTTGGTTACATCCACACACATTTAGACATCCCAATCTGAGCCTTTGAGGAGAATGGGCACTCCCCGAGTGACTCCTTCTTCTGTTTCCCCTTTTATAAAGTTAAAATACAAGGAGGGGAGGTTTTCCAGTCCCACTCTCCTGTCCCCTTTAGTCGCCTTCTGCGACATGTGAGGAATGCATGTGAAGTATTGTTTCTCCCCTATTCCCAGGAATATATATATATATATATCTTTCTTTCTTTCATACTATTCACCGCTTCCCGTGTTAGCAAGGTAGCGTAAAGAACAGAGGACTGGGCCTCTGAGGGAATATCCTCACCTGGCCTCGTTCTCTGTTCCTTCTTTTGGAAAATTAAAAAAACGAGAGGGGAGGATTTTCAGCCCCCCTCTCCCTCCCCTTTTATTCGCCTTCTACGACACGCAGGGAATACGTGGGAAGTATTCCCACGTATTCCCTGCGTTTATGTATATATATATATATATATATATATATATATATATATTATTATTATTTATATTTATTTATTTTGCTTTGTCGCTGTCTCCCGCGTTTGCGAGGTAGCGCAAGGAAACAGACGAAAGGAATGGCCCAACCCACCCCATACACATGTATATACATACACGTCCACACACGCAAATATACATACCTATACATCTCAATGTACACATGTATATACACACACAGACACATACATATATACCCATGCACACAGTTCACACTGTCTGCCTTTATTCATTCCCATCGCCACCTCGCCACACATGGAATACCATCCCCCTCCCCCCTCATGTGTGCGAGGTAGCGCTAGGAAAAGACAACAAAGGCCCCATTTGTTCACACTCAGTCTCTAGCTGTCATGCAATAATACCGGAAACCACAGCTCCCTTTCCACATCCAGGCCCCACACAACTTTCCATGGTTTACCCCAGACGCTTCACATGCCCTGGTTCATTCCATTGACAGCATGTCGACCCCGGTATACCACATTCTTCCAATTCACTCTATTCATTGCATGCCTTTCACCCTCCTGCATGTTCAGGCCCCAATCACTCTAAATCTTTTTCACTCCAACTTTCCACCTCCAATTTGGTCTCCCACTTCTCCTCGTTCCCTCCACCTCTGACATATATATCTTCTTTGTCAATCTTTCCTCACTCATTCTCTCCATGTGACCAAACCATTTCAAAACACCCTCTTCTGCTCTCTCAACCACACTCTTTTAATTACCACACATCTCTCTTACCCTATTATTACTTACTCGATCAAACCACCTCACACCACATATTGTCCTCAAACATCTCATTTCCAGCACATCCACCCTTCTGCGCACAACTCTATTCATAGCCCAGCGCCTCACAACCATACCACATTGTTGGAACCACTATTCCTTCAAACATACCCATTTTTGCTTTCCGAGATAATGTTCTCGACTTCCACACATTCTTCAAGGCTCCCAGGATTTTCGCCCCTCCCCCACCCTATGATTCACTTCCGCTTCCATGGTTCCATCCGCTGCCAAATCCACTCCCAGATATCTAAAACACTTCACTTCCTCCAGTTTTTCTCCATTCAAACTTACCTCCCAATTGACTTAACCCTCAACCCTACTGTACCTAATAACCTTGCTCTTATTCACATTTACTCTCAACTTTCTTCTTGCACACACTTTACCAAACTCAGTCACCAGCTTCTGCAGTTTCTCACATGAATCAGCCACCAGCGCTGTATCATCAGCGAACAACGACTGACTCACTTCCCAAGCTCTCTCATCCACAACAGACTGCATACTTGCCCCTCTTTCCAAAACTCTTGCATTCACCTTCCTAACAACCCCATCCATAAACAAATTAAACAACCATGGAGACATCACTTACCCCTGCCGCAAACCTACATCCTTGATAAAAACTTTTCACTGCTTCTAAGAATTTGCCTCCCACACCATATATTCTTAATACCTTCCACAGAGTATCTCTATTAACTCTATCATATGCCTTCTTCAGATCCATAAATGCTACATACAAATCCATTTGCTTTTCTAAATATTCCTCACATATATTCCTCAAAGCAAACACCTGATCCACACATCCTCTACCACTTCTGAAACCACACTGCTCTTCCCCAATCTGATGCTCTGTACATATATATATATATATATATATATATATATATATATATATATATATATATATATATATATATGTATATATATATATATATATATATATATATATATATATATATATATATATATATATATATATATATATATCCCTGGGGATAGGGGATTAAGAATACTTTCCACGTATTCCCTGCATGTCGTAGAAGGCGACTAAAAGGGGAGGGAGCAGGGGGCTGGAAATCCTCCCCTCTCGTTTTTTTTTTAATTTTCCAAAAGAAGGAACAGAGGGGGCCAGGTGAGGATATTCCAAAAAAGGCCCAGTCCTCTGCTCTTAACGCTACCTCGGTAACGCGGGAAATGGCGAATAGTTTAAAAGAAAAGAAATATATTTTTTTTTTTTTTTTTTTGCTTTGTCGCTGTCTCCCACGTTTGCGAGGTAGCGCAAGGAAACAGACGAAAGAAATGGCCCAACCCACCCCCATACACATGTATATACATACGTCCACACACGCAAATATACATACCTACACAGCTTTCCATGGTTTACCCCAGACGCTTCACATGCCTTGATTCAATCCACTGACAGCACGTCAACCCCGGTATACCACATCGCTCCAATTTACTCTATTCCTTGCCCTCCTTTCACCCTCCTGCATGTTCAGGCCCCGATCACACAAAATCTTTTTCATTCCATCTTTCCACCTCCAATTTGGTCTCTCTCTTCTCCTCGTTCCCTCCACCTCCGACACATATATTCTCTTGGTCAATCTTTCCTCACTCATTCTCTCCATGTGCCCGAACCATTTCAAAACACCCTCTTCTGCTCTCTCAACCACGCTCTTTTTATTTCCACACATCTCTCTTACCCTTATGTTACTTACTCGATCAAACCACCTCACACCACACATTGTCCTCAAACATCTCATTTCCAGCACATCCATCCTCCTGCGCACAACTCTATCCATAGCCCACGCCTCGCAACCATACAACATTGTTGGAACCACTATTCCTTCAAACATACCCATTTTTGCTTTCCGAGATAATGTTCTCGACTTCCACACATTCTTCAAGGCTCCCAGAATTTTCGCCCCCTCCCCCACCCTATGATCCACTTCCGCTTCCATGGTTCCATCCGCTGCCAGATCCACTCCCAGATATCTAAAACACTTCACTTCCTCCAGTTTTTCTCCATTCAAACTCACCTCCCAATTGACTTGACCCTCAACCCTACTGTACCTAATAACCTTGCTCTTATTCACATTTACTCTTAACTTTCTTCTTTCACACACTTTACCAAACTCAGTCACCAGCTTCTGCAGTTTCTCACATGAATCAGCCACCAGCGCTGTATCATCAGCGAACAACAACTGACTCACTTCCCAAGCTCTCTCATCCCCAACAGACTTCATACTTGCCCCTCTTTCCAAAACTCTTGCATTCACCTCCCTAACAACCCCATCCATAAACAAATTAAACAACCATGGAGACATCACGCACCCCTGCCGCAAACCTACATTCACTGAGAACCAATCACTTTCCTCTCTTCCTACACGTACACATGCCTTACATCCTCGATAAAAACTTTTCACTGCTTCTAACAACTTGCCTCCCACACCATATATTCTTAATACCTTCCACAGAGCATCTCTATCAACTCTATCATATGCCTTCTCCAGATCCATAAATGCTACATACAAATCCATTTGCTTTTCTAAGTATTTCTCACATACATTCTTCAAAGCAAACACCTGATCCACACATCCTCTACCACTTCTGAAACCACACTGCTCTTCCCCAATCTGATGCTCTGTACATGCCTTCACCCTCTCAATCAATACCCTCCCATATAATTTACCAGGAATACTCAACAAACTTATACCTCTGTAATTTGAGCACTCACTCTTATCCCCTTTGCCTTTGTACAATGGCACTATGCATGCATTCCGCCAATCCTCAGGCACCTCACCATGAGTCATACATACATTAAATAACCTTACCAACCAGTCAACAATACAGTCACCCCCTTTTTTAATAAATTCCACTGCAATACCATCCAAACCTGCTGCCTTGCCGGCTTTCATCTTCCGCAAAGCTTTTACTACCTCTTCTCTGTTTACCAAATCATCTTCCCTAACCCTCTCACTTTGTACACCACCTCGACCAAAACACCCTATATCTGCCACTCTATCATCAAACACATTCAACAAACCTTCAAAATACTCACCCCATCTCCTTCTCACATCACCACTACTTGTTATCACCTCCCCATTTGCGCCCTTCACTGAAGTTCCCATTTGCTCCCTTGTCTTACGCACTTTATTTACCTCCTTCCAGAACATCTTTTTATTCTCCCTAAAATTTAATGATACTCTCTCACCCCAACTCTCATTTGCCCTTTTTTTTACCTCTTGCACCTTTCTCTTGACCTCCTGTCTCTTCCTTTTATACATCTCCCACTCAATTTCATTTTTTCCCTGCAAAAATCGTCCAAATGCCTCTCCGTTCTCTTTCACTAATACTCTTACTTCTTCATCCCACCACTCACTACCCTTTCTAATCAACCCACCTCCCACTCTTCTCATGCCACAAGCATCTTTTGCGCAATCCATCACTGATTCCCTAAATACATCCCATTCCTCCCTCACTCCCCTTACTTCCATTGTTCTCACCTTTTTCCATTCTGTACTCAGTCTCTCCTGGTACTTCCTCACACAAGTCTCCTCCTAAGCTCACTTACTCTCACCACCCTCTTCACCCCAACATTCACTCTTCTTTTCTGAAAACCCATACAAATCTTCACCTTAGCCTCCACAAGATAATGATCAGACATCCCTCCAGTTGCACCTCTCAGCACATTAACATCCAAAAGTCTCTCTTTCGCGCGCCTGTCAATTAACACGTAATCCAATATATATATCCAATATATATATATATATATATATATATATATCACATACTCCCCAATCCTTTTTAGGGTTGCACCCCTTCCCTTCCCCTTTGCCCTCTCACTAACCCCTGACTTTACCCCAAAAGACTTCCCCAAACCACCTTCCCCTTTCCCCTTGAGCTTCGTTTCATCAGAGCCAAAACTCCGGTTTCCCTTTCCCCAAACTTACCTTTTTCTCCTTTTTTCAATCTTGGGTTTAACCACACACATTTAGACACCCGTCTGGCCCTTTGAGGGGGATCACCCCGCGTGACTCCTTCTTCGTTTCCCATTTTAGAAAGTTAAAAAGGTGGTTTGATCGAGTAAGTAACGTAATGGTGAGAGAGATGTGTGGAATAAAAAGAGCGTGGTTGAGAGAGCAGAAGAGGGTGTTTTGAAATGGTTTGGGCACATGGAGAGAATGAGTGAGGAGAGATTGACCAAGAGGATATATGTGTCGGAAGTGGAGGGAACGAGGAGAAGAGGGAGACCAAATTGGAGGTGGAAAGATGGAGTGAAAAAGATTTTGTGTGATCGGGGCCTGAACATGCAGGAGGGTGAAAGGAGGGCAAGAAATAGAGTGAATTGGAGTCATGTGGTATACAGGGGTTGACGTGCTGTCAGTGGATTGAAGCAAGGCATGTGAAGCGTCTGGGGTAAACCATGGAAAGCTGTGTAGGTATGTATATTTGCGTGTGTGGACGAGTGTATGTACATGTGTATGGGGGGGGGGGTGGGGCCATTTCTTTCGTCTGTTTCCTTGCGCTACCTCGCAAACGCGGGAGACAGCGACAAAGTATAAAAAAAAAAAAAAAAAAAAAATATATATATTATTTTATTTATTTTGCTTTGTCGCTGTCTCCCGCGTTTGTGAGGTAGCGCAAGGAAACAGACGAAAGAAATGGCCCAACCCACCCCCATACACAATGTACACACACACACGCCCTCACTCGCAAATATACATACCTATACATCTCAATGTACACAGACACATACATATATACCCATGCACACAATTCACACTGTCTGCCCCTATTCATTCCCATTGCCACCTCGCCACACATGGAATACCATCCCCCTCCCCCCTCATGTGTGCAAGGTAGCACTAGGAAAAGACAACAAAGGCCCCATTCGTTCACACTCAGTCTCCAGCTGTCACGCAATAATGCCCAAAACCACAGCTCCCTTTCCACATCCAGGCCCCACACAACTTTCCAATGGTTTACCCCAGAAGCTTCACATTCCCTGATTCAATCCACTGACAGCACGTCAACCCCGGTATACCACATCGATCCAATTCACTCTATTCCTTGCCCGCCTTTCACCCTCCTGCATGTTCAGGCCCCGATCACACAAAATCTTTTACACTCCATCTTTCCACTTCCAATTTGGTCTCCCACTTCCCCTCGTTCCCTCCACCTCCGACACATATATCCTCTTGGTCAATCTTTCATCACTCATTCTCTCCATATGCCCAAACCATTTCAAAACACCCTCTTCTGCTCTCTCAACCATGCTCTTTTTATTTCCACACATCTCTCTTACTCTTACATTACTTACTCGATCAAACCACCTCACACCACACATTGTCCTCAAACATCTCATTTCCAGCACATCCACCCTCCTGCGCACAACTCTATCCATAGCCCACGCCTCGCAACCATACAACATTGTTGGAACCACTATTCCTTCAAACATACCCATTTTTGCTTTCCGAGATAATGTTCTCGACTTCCACACATTCTTCAATGCTCCCAGGATTTTCGCCCCCTCCCCCACCCTATGATTCTCTTCCGCTTCCATGGTTCCATCCGCTGCCAGATTCACTCCCAGATATCTAAGACACTTTACTTCCTCCAGTTTTTCTCCATTCAAACTTACCTCCCAATTGACTTGACCCTCAACCCTACTGTACCTAATAACCTTGCTCTTATTCACATTTACTCAACTTTCTTCTTTCACACACTTTACCAAACTCAGTCACCAGCTTCTGCAGTTTCTCACGTGAATCAGCCACCAGCGCTGTATCATCAGTGAACAACAACTGACTCACTTCCCAAGCTCTCTCATCCAAAACAGACTTCATACTTGCCCCTCTTTCCAAAACTCTTGCTTTCACCTCCCTAACAACCCCATCCATAAACAAATTTAACAACCATGGAGACATCACGCACCCCTGCCGCAAACCTACATTCACTGAGAACCAATCACTTTCCTCTCTTCCTACACGTACACATGCCTTACATCCTTGATAAAAACTTTTCACTGCTTCTAACAACTTGCCTCCCACACCATATATTCTTAATACCTTCCACAGAGCATCTCTATGAACTCTATCATATGCCTTCTCCAGATCCATAAATGCTACATAGAAATCCATTTGCTTTTCTAAGTATTTCTCACATACATTCTTCAAAGCAAACACCTGATCCACATATCCTCTACCACTTCTGAAACCACACTGCTCTTCCCCAATCTGATGCTCTGTACATGCCTTCACCCTCTCAATCAATACCCTCCCATATAATTTACCAGGAATACTCAACAAACTTATACCTCTGTAATTTGAGCACTCACTCTTATCCCCTTTGCCTTTGTACAATGGCACTATGCACGCATTCCGCCAATCCTCAGGCACCTCACCATGAGTCATACATATATTAAATAACCTTACCAACCAGTCAACAATACAGTCACCCCCTTTTTGATAAATTCCACTGCAAATACCATCCAAACCTGCTGCCTTGCCGGCTTTCATCTTCCGCAAAGCTTTTACTACCTCTTTTCTGTTTACCAAATCATTTTTCTTAAGCCTCTCACTTTGCACACCACCTCGACCAAAACACCCTATATCTGCCACTCTATCATCAAACACATTCAACAAACCTTCAAAATACTCACTCCATCTCCTCACATCACCACTACTTGTTATCACCTCCCCATTTGCGCCTTTCGCTGAAGTTCCCATTTGCTCCCTTGTCTTACGCACTTTATTTACCTCCTTCCAGAACATCTTTTTATTCTCCCTAAAATTTAATGATACTCTCTCACCCCAACTCTCATTTGCCCTCTTTTTCACCTCTTGCACCTTTCTCTTGACCTCCTGTCTCTTTCTTTTATACATCTCCCACTCAGTTGCATTTTTTCCCAGCAAAAATCATCCAAATGCCTCTCTCTTCTTTTTCACTAATAATCTTGCTTTTTAATCCCACCACTCACTACCCTTTCTAATCAACCCACCTCTCACTCTTCTCATGCCACAAGCATCTTTTGCGCAATCCATCACTGATTCCCTAAATACATCCCATTCCTCCCTCACTCCCCTTACTTCCGTTGTTCTCACCTTTTTCCATTCTGTACTCAGTCTCTCCTGGTACTTCCTCACACAAGTCTCCTTCCTAAGCTCACTTACTCTCACCACCCTCTTCACCCCAACATTCACTCTTCTTTTCTGAAAACCCATACAAATCTTCACCTTAGCCTCCACAAGATAATGATCAGACATCCCTCCAGTTGCACCTCTCAGCACATTAACATCCAAAAGTCTCTCTTTCGCGCGCCTGTCAATTAACACGTAATCCAATAACGTTCTCTGGCCATCTCTCCTACTTACATACGTATACCTATGTATATCTCGCTTTTTAAACCAGGTATTCCCAATCACCAGTCCTTTTTCAGCACATAAATCTACAAGCTCTACACCATTTCCATTTACAACAATGAACACCCCATGTATACCAATTATTCCCTCAACTGCCACATTACTCACCTTTGCATTCAAATCACCCATCACTATAACCCGGTCTCGTGCATCAAAATCACTAACACACTCATTCAGCTGCTCCCAAAACACTTGCCTCTCATGATCTTTCTCATGCCCAGGTGCATATGCACCAATAATCACCCATCTCTCTCCATCAACTTTCAGTTTTACCCATATTAATCGAGAATTTACTTTCTTACATTCTATCACATACTCCCACAACTCCTGTTTCAGGAGTAGTGCTACTCCTTCCCTTGCCCTTGTCCTCTCACTAACCCCTGACTTTACTCCTAAGACATTCCCAAACCACTCTTCCCCTTTACCCTTGAGCTTCGCTTCACTCAGAGCCAAAACGTCCAGGTTCCTTTCCTCAAACATACTACCTCTCTCTCCTTTTTTCACATCTTGGTTACATGAACACACATTTAGACACTCCAGTCTGAGCCTTCGAGGAGGATGAGCACTCCCTGCGTGACTCCTTCTTCTGTTTCCCATTTTAGAAAGTTAAAAATACACACACATATATATATATATATATATATATATATATATATATATATATATATATATTATATTTTTTTTATTATACTTTGTCGCTGTCTCCCGCGTTTGCGAGGTAGCGCAAGGAAACAGACGAAAGAAATGGCCCAACCCCCCCCATACACATGTATATACATACGTCCACACACGCAAATATACATACCTACACAGCTTTCCATGGTTTACCCCAGACGCTTCACATGCCTTGATTCAATCCACTGACAGCACGTCAACCCCGGTATACCACATTGCTCCAATTCACTCTATTCCTTGCCCTCCTTTCACCCTCCTGCACTGAGATTGGTAAAGTGTGTGAAAGAAGAAAGTTAAGAGTAAATGTGAATAAGAGCAAGGTTATTAGGTACAGTAGGGTTGAGGGTCTAGTCAATTGGGAGGTAAGTTTGAATGGAGAAAAACTGGAGGAAGTAAGTGTTTTAGATATCTGGGAGTGGATCTGGCAGCGGATGGAACCATGGAAGCGGAAGTGGATCATAGGGTGGGGGGGGGCGAAAATCCTGAGAGCCTTGAAGAATGTGTGGAAGTCGAGAACATTATCTCGGAAAGCAAAAATGGGTATGTTTGAAGGAATAGTGGTTCCAACAATGTTGTATGGTTGCGAGGCGTGGGCTATGGATAGAGTTGTGCGCAGGAGGATGGATGTGCTGGAAATGAGGTGTTTGAGGACAGTGTGTGGTGTGAGGTGGTTTGATCGAGTAAGTAACGTAAGGGTAAGAGAGATGTGTGGAAATAAAAAGAGCGTGGTTGAGAAAGCAGAAGAAATGGTTTTGAAATGGTTTGGGCACATGGAGAGAATGAGTGAGGAAAGATTGACCAAGAGGATATATATGTCGGAGGTGGAGGGAACGAGGAGAAGTGGGAGACCAAATTGGAGGTGGAAAGATGGAGTGAAAAATATTTTGTGTGATCGGGGCCTGAACATGCAGGAGGGTGAAAGGAGGGCAAGGAATAGAGTGAATTGGATCGATGTGGTATACCGGGGTTGACGTGCTGTCAGTGGATTGAATCAGGGCATGTGAAGCGTCTGGGGTAAACCATGGAAAGCTGTGTAGGTATGTATATTTGCGTGTGTGGACGTATGTATATACATGTGTATGGGGGTGGGTTGGGCCATTTCTTTCGTCTGTTTCCTTGCGCTACCTCGCAAACGTGGGAGACCGACAAAGCAAAAAAAAAATATATATATATATATATATATATATTTTATATATATTTTTTTCATACGATTCGCCATTTCCCGCGTTTGCGAGGTAGCGTTAAGAACAGAGGACTGGGCCTTAGAGGGAAAATCCTCACCTGGCCCCCTTCTCTGTTCCTTCTTTTGGAAAATTAAAAAAAAAAAAAAAAAAGAGGGGAGGATTTCCAGCCACCCGCTCCCTCCCCTTTTAGTCGCCTTCTACGACACGCAGGGAATACATGGGAAGTATTCTTTCTCCCCTATCCCCAGGGATATATATATATATATATATATATATATATATATATATATATATATATATTTTTTTTTTTTTTTTTCATACTATTCACCATTTCCCGCGATAGCGAAGGTAGCGTTAAGAACAGAGGACTTGGCCTTTGAGGGAGTATCCTCATTTGGCCCTCTTCTCTGTTCCTTCTTTTGGAAAATTAGAAAAAAATGAGAGGGGAGGATTTCCAGCCCCCCGCTCCTTTCCCTTTTAGTCGCCTTCTACGACACGGAGGGAATGCGTGGGAAGTATTCTTTCTCCCCTATCCCCAGGGAAGGTGACTAAAAGGGGAGGGAGCGGGGGGCTGGAGATCCTCCCCTCTTGTTTCTTTTTTTCCAAAAAAAGGAACAGAGAAGGGGGCCAGGTGAGGATATTCCCTCAGGGGCCCAGTCCTCGTTTCTTAACGCTACTTTGCTAACGCGGGAAATGGCGAATAGTTTGAAATAAAGAAAGAAAATATATATATTGGAAAGGATCACAATTTTGCTCGTGATCAAGATATTCCTATGAGTCCATGGGGAAAATGAACGACGAAAAGTTCCCAAGTGCACTTTCGTGTGATAATCACATCATCAGGGGAGACACAAGAGAGAAATATAACAGTCAATTGATATACATCGAAGAGACAAAGCTAGGACGCCATTTGGTAAACATGTAATTGTGATTGTGAATCACAGGTTTACCAATTGGCGTCCTAGCTTCGTCTTTTTATTGTATATCAACTGACTGTTATATTTCTCTCTTGTGTCTCCCCTGATGATGTGATTATTACGCAAAAGTGCACTTGGGAACTTTTCGTGTTTCATTTTCCCCGTAGACTCATAGGAATATTTTTTTTTTTTTTTTTTTGTCGGTGTCTCCCGCGTTTGCGAGGTAGCGCAAGGAAACAGACGAAAGAAATGGCCCAACCCACCCCCATACACATGTATATACATACGTCCACACACGCAAATATACATACCTACACAGCTTTCCATGGTTTACCCCAGACGCTTCACATGCCCCGATTCAATCCACTGATAGCACGTCAACCCCGGTATACCACATCGCTCCAATTCACTCTATTCCTTGCCCTCCTTTCACTCTCCTGAATGTTCAGGCCCCGATCACACAAAATCTTTTTCACTCCATCTTTCCACCTCCAATTTGGTCTCCCTCTTCTCCTCGTTCCCTCCACCTCCGACACATATATCCTCTTGGTCAATCTTTCCTCACTCATTCTCTCCATGTGCCCAAACCATTTCAAAACACCCTCTTCTGCTCTCTCAACCACGCTCTTTTTATTTCCACACATCTCTCTTACCCTTACGTTACTTACTCGATCAAACCACCTCACACCACACATTGTCCTCAAACATCTCATTTCCAGCACATCCATCCTCTGCGCACAACTCTATCCATAGCCCACGCCTCGCAACCATACAACATTGTTGGAACCACTATTCCTTCAAACATACCCATTTTTGCTTTCCGAGATAATGTTCTCGACTTCCACACATTCTTCAAGGCTCCCAGAATTTTCGCCCCCTCCCCCACCCTATGATCCACTTCCGCTTCCATGGTTCCATCCGCTGCCAGATCCACTCCCAGATATCTAAAACACTTCACTTCCTCCAGTTTTTCTCCATTCAAACTCACCTCCCAATTGACTAGACCCTCAACCCTACTGTACCTAATAACCTTGCTCTTATTCACATTTACTCTTAACTTTCTTCTTTCACACACTTTACCAAACTCAGTCACCAGCTTCTGCAGTTTCTCACATGAATCAGCCACCAGCACTGTATCATCAGCGAACAACAACTGACTCACTTCCCAAGCTCTCTCATCCCCAACAGACTTCATACTTGCCCCTCTTTCCAAAACTCTTGCATTCACCTCCCTAACAACCCCATCCATAAACAAATTAAACAACCATGGAGACATCACACACCCCTGCCGCAAACCTACATTCACTGAGAACCAATCACTTTCTTCTCTTCCTGCACGTACATATGCCTTATGTCCTCAATAAGAACTTTTCACTGCTTCTAACAACTTGCCTCCCACACAATATATTCTAAGTACCTTCCACAAAGCATCTCTATCAACTTTATTATCATATGCCTTCTCCAGACACATAAATGCTACAAACAAACCCATTTGCTTTTCTAAGTATTTCTCACATATATTCTTCCATGCAAACACCTGATCCAAACATCCTCTACCACTTCTGAAACCACACTGCTCTTCCCCAATCTGATGCTCTGTACATGCCTTCACCCTCTCAATCAATACCCTCCCATATAATTTACCAGGAATACTCAACAAACTTATACCTCTGTAATTTGAGCACTCACTCTTATCCCCTTTGCCTTTGTACAATGGCACTATGCACGCATTCCGCCAATCCTCAGGCACTTCACCGTGAGTCATACATACATTAAATAACCTTACCAACCAGTCAACAATACAGTCACCCCCTTTTTTAATAAATCCACTGCAATACCATCCAAACCTGCTGCCTGTATTATTTTTATTCCTTTGTCACTGTTAGAATTACACAGGTATAAGTTTGTTGAGTATTCCTGGGAAATTATATGGGAGGATACTGATTGAGACGGGTGAAGCCATGTACAGAGCATCAGATTGGGGAAGAGCAGTGTGGTTTCAGATGTGGTAGAGGATGTTTGGATCAGGTGTTTGCATGGAAGAATATATGTGAGAAATACTTAGAAAAGCAAATGGGTTTGTTTGTAGCATTTATGTGTCTGGAGAAGGCATATGATAATAGAGTTGATAGAGATGCTTTGTGGAAGGTACTAAGAATATATTGTGTGGGAGGCAAGTTGTTAGAAGCAGTGAAAAGTTCTTATTGAGGACATAAGGCATATGTACGTGCAGGAAGAGAGGAAAGTGATTGGCTCTCAGTGAATTTTGGGTTGTGGCAGGGGTGTGTGATGCCTCTGTGGTTGTTTAATTTGTTTATGGATGGGGTTGTTAAGGAGGTGAATGTAAGAGTGGAAAGAGGGGCAGTTTGTTGTGGATGAGAGAGCTTGGGAAGTGAGTCATTTGTTGTTGGCTGATGGTACAATGCTGATGGCTGATCGGGTGAGAAAGTGCAGAGGCTGGTGACTGATTTTGGTAAAGTGTGTGAAAGAAGAAAGCTGAAAGTAAATGTGAATAAGAGCAAGGGTATTAGGTACAGTAGGGTTGAGGGACAAGTAAATTGGGAGGTAAGTTTGAATGGAGAAAAACTGGAGGAAGTGAAGTGTTTTAGATATCTGGGAGTGGTTTTAGCAGCAGATGAAACCAAAGAAGTGGAAGTGAATCATAGGGTGGGGGAGGGAGCGAAAGTTCTGGGAGCATTGAAAAATGTGTGGAAGTCGAGATCGTTATCTTGGAAAGCAAAAATGGGTATGTTTGAAGGAATGGTGGTTCCAACAATGTTATATGGTTGCAAGGCGTTTGCTATAGTTAGAGTTGTGCTGAGAAGGGTGGATGTACTGGAAATGATATGTTGGTGGACAATATGTGGTGTGAGGTGGTTCGATCGAGTAAGTAATGAAAGGGTAAGAGAGATGTGTGGTAATAAAAAGAGTGTGGTTGAGAGAGCAGAGAAGGTTGTTTTCAAATGGTTTGGTCACATGGAGAGAATGAGTGAGGAAAGATTGACCAAGAGGATATATGTGTCAGAGGTGGAGGGAATGAGAAGTGGGAGACCAAATTGGAAGTGGAAAGATGGAGTGAAAAAGATTTTGAGTGATCGGGGCCTGAACATGCAAGAGGGTGAAAGGCGGTCAAGGAATAGAGTGAATTGGAACGATGTTGTATACTGGGGTCGACATGCTGTCGTTGGATTGAACCAGGGCATGTGAAGCGTATGGGTAAACATGGAAAGTTGTGTGGGGCCTGGATGTGGAAAGGGAGCATTGGTTTCGGTGCATTATACATGACAGCTAGAGACTGAGTGTGAATGAATGTGGTCTTTGTTGTCTTTTCTTAGCGCTACCTTGAGCACCTGCGGGGGAAGGGGACTGTCATTTCATGTGTGGCAGGGTGGCGACAGGAATGAATAAAGGCAGACTGAATTATGTACATGTGTATATATGTATATGTCTGGGTGTGTATATATGTATGTATACATTGAGGTGTATAGGTATGTGTATGTGTGTGTGTGGACGTGTATTTATATACATGTGTATGTGTGTGGGTTGGGCCATTCTTTCGTCTGTTTCCCTGCACTACGTCGCTAACACGGGAGACAGCGACAAAGTATAAGAAATAAGAAATATATATATTGTTACGAACTCAATACTTATTCGAGCAAGGTCGCCAATAACATACATATGTTACAAATACCATTCTGATCCTTGTCTTTGCAGGGACTTTAGATTTGTTATGTTGCACAACGCAGGATAACACTATCTTAAAGTTATGGGATTAAATCAGACAATAGCATTAGAATTACTTATAATGAAAGAATTAAAGTGTATAAAGTGAACATATAAATCAGGCATGAATGATTTACGTTAACACTGAACATGAGTTTAGTGTTGAACATGAATGTAACATTGAACATGAGTTAACATTCGAGATAAGATTTCAGACCAGGAGATCTTTTTCATTTATGACAATTACTTATAATGAAAGAATTAAAGTGTATAAAGTGAACATATAAATCAGGCATGAATAATTTAAGTTAACACTGAACATGAGTTTAGTGTTGAACATGAATGTAACATTGAACATGAGTTAACATTCGAGATAAGATTTCAGACCAGGAGATCTTTTTCATTTATGACAATTTCTTCGATAACATTACTCTTAGTTAGACCCTTCTATGACAAGTTTCAACTCTATGATACTCAATTATGGCAGAGGCAAAACAATGTAGAGCCTCTATCGCGCACTTCACTCGGGTAATGGGCTTACGGCAGGGGGACACCACTTACCTCGCTGGGCTAGAGAGAGAGAAGTCGAGTCTCAGCGGGTGTCAGAGGTATTTATTACAAGTAAGAACAAGCGTCCGCCCTGTTGCTACAGCGTTACCCTTGATTGGCTATGGGCCTAAGATCCAATTGTGATTAGTTGGAGGATCCTAAAGTCCGTCACAAATTCTGCTTAGTTCAACCTCCTTTGTCCTCTTGTTTACGACAGCAGCGATGACCTACCCCGTACGCTGACTGACAACTTAATCTCACTCCTCTGATAAGGGTCCGGGTGCTCAAGGACAGATCACCATCTGGCTTCAAAACAGGATTACACCACCATACATAAGGACACACACACTTTATATACACGAACATTTGGGCAGACGCACACACATGTTCGTAACACCTCCCCTCCTTAAAGGAGAAAATTCCTGGAAGAGGAACTTTCTCACCTTAAAACTGGGATAAACAATCAGCTAACACATTATGTGCGCCAGCAATATGGTGAATATCTAAATTATACTCTTGAAGGAACAAGGCCCACCTAGTTAACCTTTGATTCTTATCACGGAACTTGTTAACATATTTCAATAGGTGGTGGTCAGTATACACCCTGATAACATGGCCTGAAGGGCACAAATAAACATGAAAGTGTTGCAATGCTATTATTAAAGACAAAAGTTCCTTCTCACTGGTGGAATAATTCCTTTGGGCTTGATTGACTTTCTTTCTCAAGTGACTTACAGGATGCTCAACATGGTTCTCATCCTCCTGCAAGAGGAGAGCACTGGCTCCCACATTGCTGGCATCAACAGCTAACTTGAATGGTTGATCAAAATCAGGAGCCTGCAAGATAGGACTATTACAAAGTATGGATTTTAATTGATGAAAGGCTATCTCACACTGCTCATTCCAAACATATCTAACATCTTTCTTCAATAAATCTGTCAGAGGGGTTGCAAGTGTTGTAAAATTTATAATGACCATCCTATAGTACCCAACCATACCCTTAAAACGTCTCAGTTCTCTCCGAGATCAGGGGGCACTCATCTGGGATAAAGACTGGACCTTTGCAGTCGGTGGGGCTAGCTCACCTTGACCGATCACATAACCCAAATATTGTACCTTGGCCTACACAAACTCGCATTTGTCTCAGTTGAGAACAAGGTTAGCCTCATTCAAGACCGTCAGAACGTTGTCAAGTCTCTGTAGATGTTCGTCCCAACTCTGACTGTATATTACAATATCATCCAGGTAGACGACACAACCAGGCAGGTCTCTGTTGAGGATGTCCATAAGTCATTGAAATGTAGCAGGGGCATTCTTAATGCCAAAAGGCATCACTTTACACTTATAAGTTTGTCCTCGCACTACAAAGGTGCTGATATCTTGTGCTCTCTTCGTCGATCTAATCTGCCAGTACCCTTTTCTGAGATCTAATTTTGACAGAAAATGAGCATTGCCAACGTGATCTATGTAATCTTACACTCGCGGCAGGGGGTAACTGTCAGTTCTTGTCACCTCATTAACCTGGCGGTAGTCAGTACAGAACTGATAGGCCCCATCAAGCTTGAATATGAGAGTAACAGGGGAGTTCCACTCTGACTGACATGGCTCAATCAGGTCATGCTCAAGCATATAGTTCAGCTCATTGCGAAGGATGGCGGCTCGTTGTGGGCTCACCCGGTACGGAGCCAGTTTAACAGGTCAGGCTTCTCCCACATCCACATGGCTTGTGAGCGAGGTCTGTCCAGGTGTGTTTTGGAAAACCTCTGGGTATTTTGACAGCAAGGCGGACATCTGCACAAGTTCCTCCGTCAGATGTGAAAGTTTCGCCTCCCACTTCCCGTTCACACCTCTGTTGGGTTCCCATGTCTCTAAGGCACTCACAGCTACATTGTCGACTTTGTCACACACAGCTTCTGCTGGATGTTGGACAGTGCAGAATGGCACCGTCAGTTCCAAGGGGGGAGGATCACGACTGAAATATGGTTTGAGCATGTTGATGTGGCATAATCTCCGACCTCTGTGCTGAAAGACCTCGTCGCCCATCTCGAAGCTTCTCAATCGAGACCGTCTGTCAGGCCATCTTGTCCTCCGTTCCTGTCTCTCTTGAATGGGCATGAGACAAATCTTCAGTCTCACCCACTGATTCTCCTACGGACTTGAAACCAGCACAGAAGGTATCACACAGCTTTTCCTCACTAATTTCATCCTCGGAAGGCATCCTCAGTTCCTCCGTCTCCACGGAGTCTATGCCAGGGGAGAGGGTATCACACAGCTCCTCCTCTCTAATTTCACTCTCAGGGAGAGTCTTCAAGTCTTCTGTCTCAACGGAGTCTACACCAAGGGAAAGGGTATCACACAGCTTCCTCTCACTGGTCTCACTCTCAGGGAGAGTATTCAAATCCCCCTGCGTTTCAACGGCTATGTCCTCAGGCACACGGCCTGCCATGCCTGCTGTCATGGACCTGGCACCATTGTACTTGGGGACTGTCTCTGATACCTCTTCCTCAAGCTGCGCTGCCTCCGTGGACTCCACCGGTCCTCTAGGTAACACCGGCACTGGGTTCATCTTCCCACCCTCTAGGTCATTGCCTAACACAAAGTCCATGCCTGAGACAGGCAACGTATCTACAACCCCTACAAGAGCATGACCCGTAAGGAGATCTGTTTCTACTCTCACATCGACTAGTGGAGCTTCCTTGGGACCCGACAGTCCGTCTAGCAAGACTCAGTCTCTAAACTCTCCTCGCGGCACCAAGCCATCCAACATCAGGGACTGCAGTGCACCAGAATCCCATAACACGGTCACTTTTCACTGTACACCACATCTACTAACATAGCCCTTAGACAGGAACGCATTGTAGTTCCCACAGAATGGATCCTTAACTACAGATTGATCAACACCCTTGCGACCCCTCACTTTCCTAAGAGCAGGGATAGCCTCACCTACTTTACTAAGTGGCCCAAAAGTTGAGAAGAGACTCACTGGCCTACTCTTGGTAGAGTCTCTGGATTCCTTCACTTGAGCCCAGCAATCCTTCACCTGGTGCCCCACCTTGCCACAGAAAAGCAAAACTTTACTTTCTGGGAGTATTTCCCCTGACTTTTATGAGTTGCCGGCAAAGCAGCAGATTCAGGTGGGATTACATGACCTTTGGTCCTCCCTCTGCTGCCAAAGCCCTTTGAACGTCTCTCCGCGTCAAGTTCAAGATTTATTATTACTAAAGTCTCCAACTCTACTTTACTAGTTCTTCTGCCATAAATCACTTTTATCCTATCCGCAATGAGCCTCAACTCATGCTTTGTTAAAGATTTGATGTCCTCGGGAGAGGGCTCAGATTGACTGAACTGGTCAACGTCAGCGTCGCTGGTCAGTGGCATAACAAATCAAGGAAAGAGATTTCGTTAAGGCAAGAAAGATCCTGGCAAGGTTGCCAATTTATATGTTACGAAATCAATACTTATTCGAGCAAGGTCGCCAATAACATATATATGTTACAAATACTATACTGATCCTTGTCTTTGCAGGGACGTTAGATTTGTTATGTTCCGCAACACAGGATAACACTGTCTTAAAGTTATGGGATTAAATCAAATGCCAGCATTAGAATTACTTATAATGAAAGAATTAAAGTGTACAAAATGAACACATAAATCAGGCATGAATCGTGTACATTAACACTGAACATGAGTTTAGTATTGAACATGAATGTAACATTGAACATGAGTTAACATTCCAGATAAGATTTCAAACCAGGAGATCTCTTTCCTTTATGACAATTTCTTCGATAACATTACACTTAGTTAGACCCTTCTATGACAAGTTACAACTCTATAATACTCAATTATGGCAGAGGCAAAACAATGTAGAGCCTGTATCATGCACGTCACTCGGGTAACAGGCTTACAGCTGGGGGACACCACTTACCTCGCTGGGCTAGAGAGAGAGGTCGAGTCTCAGCGGGTGTCAGAGCTATTTATTACAAGTAAGAACGAGCGTTCGCCCTCTTGATATGTTACCCTTGATTGGCTATGGACCTAAGATCCAATTGTGATTGGTTGGAGGATCCTAAAGTCCGTCGCACATTCTGTGTAGTTCAACCTCCTTTGTCCTCTTTTATATGACAGCAGCGATAGCATACCCCGTACGCTGACTGACAACTTATTCTCACGCCTCTGATAAGGATCCAGGTGCTCAAGGACAGGTCGCCATCTGGCTTCAAAATAGGATTACACCACCATGCACAAGGACACACACACTTTATATACATGAACATGTGGGCAGATGCACACACATATTCGTAACAATATATATATATAT
>NC_092229.1:31798051-31809331 GCF_036320965.1 Panulirus ornatus
GTTAGAGTTGATAACTGAGATGGTGTTACTCTAGTCAATACAATGATCATAGTTTTTAACATGATTAAACAAGGCATTTGATTTTTTGACCCATTCTTATACTATGTTTATGTTGCTTAAGTCTAACAGAAAGATCTTTATCAGTCTGACCAACATAAAATATGTCACAGTTTCCACAAGGGACTTTATAGATGCAACCAAGAGAATTTTCTGGTGAATTGCTGATTAAGATATTCTTTATAGTATTATTGTTGCTAAAGGCAACATTTACATTAAAGGATTTAAGCAGCATGGGAAGCAAAGTGAAATTATTATGAGAGGGGAGAACTAAAAGATTCTTGGTGTCAATGGGAGGTTTAGGATCAACTCTATAAAATGATTTCTTTGCTAACTTAAGGGATTTATCAATGAAAGATCTAGGGTACTTTAACTTAGATCCAATAGAATATATCTTCTCAAACTCATCATCAGTAAACTCTGGACTGCAAATACGTAATGCCCTAAGGAACATAGATTGAAATGATGATGATTTAACTCTGTCATGTTGAGATGAGTAATAATGGATATATGAGCATACATTGGTGGGTTGTCTGTATATGCTAAACTTAAACTTATTTCCTTGTCAATGGATCATGCAATCTAAAAATGGTAACATACCATTATTTTCCTTTTGTACAGTAAATTTAATGGAAGGTACTAAATTGTTGTTAAGTAAGGGGAGAATTATTTGTAAATTTTCATTTGTTGGCCAAACACAAAGAACATCATCTACATACCTAAACCAAATTGCATTAGAAGGTAAGATGTCCTTTAGTAATTTTGTTTCAAAAAATTCCATATAAAGAATACTTAGTACAGGTGAAAGAGGGTTACCCATTGCCATACCAAATTTTTGAGCATAATAATCTCCATTGAATTGAAATACACAGTCTTTTATACACAATTTTATGAGTTCAATGAAATTAGACTTTGAAACAGGTAAATGAATATCATCCAACTTATCAAATAAATATTCTAAAAGGTCATCAACTGGAACTTTAGTGAAAAGTGAGGAAACATCAAAGCTACCTAGTTTGAAATCAAAATAAACATTGATATTGTTCAGCTTGTTGAGTAAGTCTACATTGTTCATGATATTAGAATTTGATACCTTACCCACTAAAGGGCTTAATAAAGAAACTAACCATTTTGACAATTTATATGTGATGGAGCCTACTGAACTCACTATAGGTCTTGCTGGAAAATTCTGTTTATTTGTTTTGATAAGTCCATACATATATGGCAGTGAAGGGGACAAAGATGACAAACTTTTGATAAGAGAAATGTTACCTTTCAACAACAACTTCATTTCTTTATTGAAGTGAGAATTAACTGCTTTAAGGGATTTTTGTACTAAGTTTAGAATATGTTGTGTTATCATTTAGAAGATCATTCATTTTAGATAAATAGTTACTTTTGTCTAAAATCACAACAGTGTTAGCTTTATCTGCTTCAGTAATATGTATGTCCTTGTCTTTTTTTAAGGTATTATTAGCTCTTATGAATCTTTTAGGGGCAATTAGCTTCCACTGGTTTTGACAAACTGGCATACACTAAACCCTTACAGATATTGATATCATCATTACTTAAATTACTGTATTTTTCTAAATTACAAAAAGATTTTGTGACATCAACACAGCTGGCTTCTCTGTTAGAGCACACAAAACTTAAACCATAGCCTAATGCACACAAGAAATCTTTATCTAATTGTTTATTAGACAGGTTTACCACAAAAGATTGGTTTGTGTTCTTGGTCCAGTCGCTGTTTTCAATAAGATGGTCCAACTTACAATTTAGTGACACTTGTAGCCTAGTGCGTTCTTTCCTTAATTCATCATAGCAATAGTCAAACATCCGGTTCTTCCAGTGTGTCGGTATTGCCATTTGAAAGGCATGTTTCTTCTCTCTTGAAATGCGAAAAGCCTCCTCCATTTCAAATTTCTTTAATTCAATGTTTTTCTTTAAAATAATTTTTGAAATTGGTCAAATGGTCGACCAGACAGCTAAAGTACCCTAGATCTTTCATTGATAAATCCCTTAAGTTAGCAAAGAAATCGTTTTATAGAGTTGAGCCCAAACCTCCCATTGACACCAAGAATTTTTTAGTTCTCCCTTCTAATAATAATTTCACTTTGCTTCCCATGCTGCGTAAATCCTTTAATGTAAATGTTGCCTTCAGCAACAATAATACTAGAAAGAATATCTTAATCAGCAATTCACCAGAAAATTCTCTTGGTTGCATCTATAAAGTCCCTTGTGGAAACTGTGATGAATTTTGTGTTGGTCAGACTGGTAAAGATCTTTCTGTTAGACTTAAGCAACATAAATATAGTATTAGAATGGGACAAGAATCAAATGCCTTGTTTAATCATGTTAAAAGCTTTGATCATTGTATTGACTGGAGTAACGCCATCTCAGTTATTAACTCTAACTCTATTATCAAGAGAAATATCATTGAATCTTCTATCATTAAATACACAAAGAATTATAATCTTAATATTAGTGATGGTCTATACAAATTAGATAACTTTATTGTTGATAAGATTTGTAAAATGATAAGTTTATGAACGCCTGTTCTATGTTTTGGACAATCACATGTTTACCAAATGGCGTCCTAGCTTCGTCTCTTCGATGTATATCAACTGACTGTTATATTTCTCCCTTGTGTCTCCCCTAATGATGTAATTATTACTCGAAAGTGCACTTGGGAACTTTTCGTGTTTCATTTTCCCCTTGGACTCATAGGAATATCTTGATCACGCGCAAAATTATGATCTTTTCCAATATATATATATATATATATTTTTTTTTTTTTGCTTTGTCGCTGTCTCCCACGTTTGTGAGGTAGCGCAAGGAAACAGACGAAAGAAATGGCCCAACCCACCCCCATACACAATGTATATACATACACGTCCACACACGCAAATATACATACCTATACATCTCAATGTACACATATATACACACACACAGACACACACATATATGCCCATGCACACAATTCACACTGTCTGCCTTTATTCATTCCCATCGCCACCTCGCTACACATGGAATACCATCCCCCTCCCCCCTCATGTGTGCGAGGTAGCACTATGAAAAGACAACAAAGGCCCCATTCGTTCACACTCAGTCTCTAGCTGTCATGCAATAATGCCTGAAACCACAGCTCCCTTTCCACATCCAGGCCCCACACAACTTTCCATGGTTTACCCCAGACGCTTCACATGCCCTGATTCAATCCGCTGACAGCACGTCAACCCTGGTATACCACATCGATCCAGTTCACTCTATTCCTTGCCCTCCTTTCACCCTCCTGCATGTTCAGGCCCCGATCACACAAAATCTTTTTCACTCCATCTTTCCACTTCCAATTTGGTCTCCCACTTCTCCTCATTCCCTCCACCTCTGACACATATATCCTCTTGGTCAATCTTTCATCACTCATTCTCTCCATGTGCCCAAACCATTTCAAAACACCCTCTTCTGCTCTCTCAACCACACTCTTTTTATTTCCACACATCTCTCTTACCCTTACGTTACTTACTCGATCAAATCACCTCACACCACACATTGTCCTCAAACATCTCATTTCCAGCACATCCATCCTCCTGCGCACAACTCTATCCATAGCCCACGCCTCGCAACCATACAACATTGTTGGAACCACTATTCCTTCAAACATACCCATTTTTGCTTTCCGAGATAATGTTCTCGACTTCCACACATTCTTCAAGGCTCCCAGGATTTTCGCCCCCTACCCCACCCTATGATCCACTTCCGCTTCCATGGTTCCATCCGCTGCCAGATCCACTCCCAGATATCTAAAACACTTTACTTCCTCCAGTTTTTCTCCATTCAAACTTACCTCCCAATTGACTTGACCCTCAACCCTACTGTAGCTAATTACCTTGCTCTTATTCACATTTACTCTTAACTTTCTTCTTTCACACACTTTACCAAACTCAGTCACCAGCTTCTGCAGTTTCTCACATGAATCAGCCACCAGCACTGTATCATCAGCGAACAACAACTGACTCACTTCCCAAGCTCTCTCATCCACAACAGACTGCATACTTGCCCCTCTTTCCAAAACTCTTGCATTCACCTCCCTAACAACCCCATCCATAAACAAATTAAACAACCATGGAGACATCACACACCCCTGCCACAAACCTACATTCACTAAGAACCAATCACTTTCCTCTCTTCCTACACGTACACATGCCTTACATCCTTGATAAAAACTTTTCACTGCTTCTAACAGCTTGCCTCTCACACCATATATTCTTCATACCTTCCACAGAGCTTCTCTATCAACTCTATCATATGCCTTCTCTAAATCCATAAATGCTACATACAAATCCATTTACTTTTCTAAGTAATTCTCACATACATTCTTCAAAGCAAACACCTGATTCACACATCCTCTACCACTTCTGAAACCACAATGCTCTTCCCCAATCTGATGCTCTGTACATGCCTTCATCCTCTTAATCAGTACCCTCCCATATAATTTCCCAGGAATGCTAAGCAAACTTTTTTTTCTTTTTTTTTTTTGCTTTGTCGCTGTCTCCCGCGTTTGCGAGGTAGCGCAAGGAAACAGATGAAAGAAATGGCCCAACCCACCCCCATACACATGTATATATGTACACGTCCACACACGCAAATATACATACCTACACAGCTTTCCATGGTTTACCCCAGACACTTCACATGCCCTGATTCAATCCACTGACAGCACGTCATCCCCGGTATACCACATCGATCCAATTCACTCTATTCCTTGCCCTCCTTTCACCCTCCTGCATGTTCAGGCCCCGATCACACAAAATCTTTTTCACTCCATCTTTCCACCTCCAATTTGGTCTCCCAATTCTCCTCGTTCCCTCCACCTCCGACACATATATCCTCTTGGTCAATCTTTCCTCACTCATTCTTTCCATGTGCCCAAACCATTTCAAAACACCCTCTTCTGCTCTCTCAACCACACTCTTTTTATTTCCACACATCTCTCTTACCCTTACGTTACTTACTCGATCAAACCACCTCACACCACACATTGTCCTCAAACATCTCATTTCCAGCACATCCATCCTCCTGCGCACAACTCTATCCATAGCCCACGCCTCGCAACCATACAACATTGTTGGAACCACTATTCCTTCAAACATACCCATTTTTGCTTTCCGAGATAATGTTCTCGACTTCCACACATTCTTCAAGGCTCCCAGGATTTTCGCCCCCTCCCCCACCCTATGATCCACTTCCGATTCCATGGTTCCATCCGCTGCCAGATCCACTCCCAGATATCTAAAACACTTTACTTCCTCCAGTCTTTCTCCATTTAACCTTACCTCGCAATTGACTTGACCCTCAACCCGACTGTACCTAATAACCTTGCTCTTATTCACATTTACTCTTAACTTTCTTCTTTCACACACTTTACCAAACTCAGTCACCAGCTTCTGCAGTTTCTCACATGAATCAGCCACCAGCGCTGTATCATCAGCGAACAACAACTGACTCACTTCCCAAGCTCTCTCATCCCCAACAGACTTCATACTTGCCCCTCTTTCCAAAACTCTTGCATTCACTTCCCTAACAACCCCATCCATAAACAAATTAAACAACCATGGAGACATCACACACTCCTGCCGCAAACCTACATTCAAATGGGGATGTTTGAAGGAATAGTGGTTCCAACATTATATGGTTGCGAGGCATGGGCTATGGATAGAGTTGTGCGGAGGAGGGTGGATGTGCTGGAAATGAGATGTTTGAGGACATTATGTGGTGTGAGATGGTTTGATCGAGTAAGTAATAATAGGGTAAGAGAGACGTATGGTAATAAAAAGATTGTGGCTGAGAGAGCAGAAGAGGGTGTTTTGAAATGGTTTGGTCACATAGAGAGAATGAGTGAGGATATATTTGTTTCAGAGGTGGAGGAAATGAGGAGAAGTAGGAGACCAAATTGTAGGTGGAAAGATGGAGTGAAAAAGATTTTGAGTGATTGGGGCCTGAACATGCAGGAGGGTGAAAGGTGTGCAAGGAATAGAGTGAATTGGAACGATGTGGTATACCGGGGTCAACATGCTGTCAGTGGATTGAACCAGGGCATGTGAAGCGTCTGGGGTAAACCATGGAAAGTTCTGTGGGGCCTGGATGTGGAAAGGGAGCTGTGGTTTTGGTGCATTATAACATGACAGCTAGGGACTGTGAACGAATGTGGCCTTTGTTTTCTTTTCCTAGCGCTACCTTGCACACATGAGGGGAGAAGGGGTTGTTTTTTTTATATGTGGCGGGATGGCGATGGGAATGAATAAAGGCAGACGTTATGAATTGTGTACGTGTGTATATATGTATATGTCTGTGTGTATTTATATGTATACGTTGTGATGTATAGGTATGTGTACTTGCGTGTGTGGATGTGTATATATATACATGTGTATTTGGGTGGGTTGGGCCATTTCTTTCATCTGTTTCCTTGCGCTACCTCGCTAACGTGGGAGACAGCGAGAAAGCAAAATAGAATAGATATATATATATGCAATTGAGTGGGAGATGTATAAAAGAAAGAGACAGGAGGTCAAGAGAAAGGTGCAAGAGGTGAAAAAGAGGGCAAATGAGAGTTGGGGTTAGAGAGTATCATTAAATTTTAGGGAGAATAAAAATATGTTCTGGAAGGAGGTAAATAAAGTGCGTAAGACAAGGGAGCAAATGGGAACTTCACTGAAGGGCGCAAATGGGGAGGTGATAACAAGTAGTGGTGATGTGAGAAGGAGATGGAGTGAGTATTTAGAAGGTTTGTTGAATGTGTTTGATGATAGAGTGGCAGATATAGGGTGTTTTGGTCGAGGTGGTGTGCAAAGTGAGAGGGTTAAGGAAAATGATTTGGTAAACAGAGAAGAGGTAGTAAAATCTTTGCGTAAGATGAAAGCCGGCAAGGCAGCAGGTTTGGATGGTATTGCAGAGGAATATATTAAAAAAGGGGGTGACTGTATAATTGACTGGTTGGTAAGGTTATTTAATGTATGTGTGACTCATGGTGAGGTGCCTGAGGATTGGTGGAATGCGTGCATAGTGCCATTGTACAAAGGCAGAGGGGATAAGAGTGAGTGCTCAAATTACAGAGGTATAAGTTTGTTGAATATTCCTGGTAAATTATATGGGAGGGTATTGATTGAGAGGGTGAAGGCATGTACAGAGCATCAGATTGGGGAAGAGCAGTGTGGTTTCAGAAGTGGTAGAGGATGTGTGGATCAGGTGTTTGCTTTGAAGAATGTATGTGAGAAATACTTAGAAAAGCAAATGGATTTGTATGTAGCATTTATGGATCTGGAGAAGGCATATGATAGAGTTGATAGAGATGCTCTGTGGAAGGTATTAAGAATATATGGTGTGGGAGGCAAGTTGCTAGAAGCAGTGAAAAGTTTTTATCAAGGATGTAAGGCATGTGTACGTGTAGGAAGAGAGGAAAGTGATTGGTTCTCAGTGTGTGTAGGTTTGCGGCAGGGGTGTGTGATGTCTCCATGGTTGTTTAATTTGTTTATGGATGGGGTTGTTAGGGAGGTGAATGCAAGAGTTTTGGAAAGAGGGGCAAGTATGAAGTCTGTTGGGGATGAGAGAGCTTGGGAAGTGAGTCAGTTGTTGTTCGCTGATGATACAGCGCAGGTGGCTGATTCATGTGAGAAACTGCAGAAGCTGGTGACTGAGTTTGGTAAAGTGTGTGAAAGAAGAAAGTTAAGAGTAAATGTGAATAAGAGCAAGGTTATTAGGTACAGTAGGGTTGAGGGCCAAGTCAATTGGGAGGTAAGTTTGAATGGAGAAAAACTGGAGGAACTAAAGGGTTTTAGACATCTGGGAGTGGATCTGGCAGCGGATGGAACCATGGAAGCGGAAGTGAATCATAGGGTGGGGGAGGGGGCGAAAATCCTGGGAGCCTTGAAAAATGTGTGGAATTCGAGAACATTATCTCGGAAAGCAAAAATGGCTATAGAGGGTGTTTTGAAATGGTTTGGGCACATGGAGAGAATGAGTGAGGAAAGATTGACCAAGAGGATATATGTGTCGGAGGTGGAGGGAACGAGGAGAAGTGGGAGACCAAATTGGAGGTGGAAAGATGGAGTGAAAAAGATTTTGTGTGATCGGGGCCTGAACATGCAGGAGGGTGAAAGGAGGGCAAGGAATAGAGTGAATTGGGTCGATGTGGTATACCGGGGTTGACGTGTTATCAGTGGATTGAATCAGGGCATGTGAAGCGTCTGGGGTAAACCATGGAAAGCTGTGTAGGTATGTATATTTGTGTGTGTGGACGTATGTATATACATGTGTATGGGGGTGGGTTGGGCCATTTCTTTCGTCTGTTTCCTTGCGCTACCTCGCAAACGCAGGAGACACTGACAAAGCGAAAAAAAATATATATATATATATATATAATGCTTAACTTGTATATATATGTAATGCTTAATAGTCTCCATTCCTTATCATGCTAATAGGCTTCACCTGCAGAAATTGTATGCACAAGTATAAGAGAAAATACCCAAGCAAATTACTTAAGCACTTTCTTTCTCCTAGATTGTATGATTTATATCCAAGGTACTTTCAAGAAGCAACTTTACTTCCTTCTGTGTTAAAGAAAATACTTCCATAAAAGATGACACTGTTACTCTGGCTTAATGGTGACACCTCGACGAATCTGACCCCAACCAATCAAACACCAGTGCTTATCAATCCTACGGGAAAGCGCAATTTTCCCCTTCCTCAGTACACACAGGGTGTGTGAGAGTTATCTTCGCCAAATCTGCCTTTACAGCCAAAACTTGGCCACCAGTAGACAAGGAGCCAATGTTTACCATCAACATCTCATTCTTTGTCAATTTCTGAACCTTGCCACCTTTCTTGTCACCTGTGCGAACACCCAGCAGTCTTCTAAGAAGGAAATAGGAAATCTCAAGTTCAGTGAAGATCTCTGGCAGTGAATCTACAGCTCCCAACAAAAATATATATATTTATTTTTTTTATTTATTTTGCTTTGTCGCTGTCTCCCACGTTTGTGAGGTAGCGCAAGGAAACAGACGAAAGAAATGGCCCAACCCACCCCCATACACATGCATATACATACCCATCCACACACGGAAATATATATACCTATACATCTCAATGTACGCATATATGTACACACACAGACATATACATATATACACATGTACATAATTCATACTGTCTGCCTTTATTTATTCCCATCGCCACCTCGCCACACATGGAATAACATCCCCCTCCCCCCTCATGTGTGTGAGGTAGCACTAGGAAAAGACAACAAAGGCCCCATTTGTTCATACACATTCTCTAGCTGTCATGTAATAATGCCCGAAAACACAGCTCCCTTTCCACATCCAGGACCCACAGAACTTTCCATGGTTTACCCCAGACGCTTCACATGCCCTGATTCAATCCATTGACAGCACGTCGACCCCGGTATACCACATCGATCCAATTCACTCTATTCCTTGCCCGCCTTTCACCCTCCCGCATGTTCAGGCCCCTAATGCTCAAAATCTTTTTCACTCCATCTTTCCACCTCCAATTTGCTCTCTCACTTCTCGTCATTCCCTCCACCTCCAACACATATATCCTCTTGGTCAATCTTTCCTCACTCATTCTCTCCATGTGCCCAAACCATTTCAAAACACCCTCTTCTGCTCTCTCAACCACGCTCTTTTTATTTCCATACATCTCTCTTATTCTTACATAACTTACTCGAACAAACCACCTCACACCACATATTGTCCTCAAACATCTCATTTCCAGCACATCCACCTTCCTGTGCACAACTCTATCCATAGCCCACGCCTCGCAACCATACAACATTGTTGGAACCACTATTCCTTCAAACATAGCCATTTTTGCTTTCGGAGATAATGTTCTCGACTTCCACACATTCTTCATGGCTCCCAGGATTTTCGCCCCTCCCCCACCCTATGATTCACTTCCGCTTCCATGTTTCTTGTACATAAGCACATTACTGGGAAGATGTGGCGAAGATGAAGCAACATAAAGTTAAGTAATTTCAAGAGAATCAGTCTGTCCTGGTTGTCTTAGCTTTTTGATGCGTAACATTTGGTGAAGTAAGGCATTTACATCATGTGTTTTGATTTAATGAAAGTGTTTTCGTTATTTTCAGTAATTTAAGAATATTTGTATGGCACACATGAATTGATGTATATGACTGTGTATATATATATATATATATATATATATATATATATATATATATATATATTATCCCTGGGGATAGGGGAGAAAGAATACTTCCCACGTATTCCCTGCGTGTCGTAGAAGGCGACTAAAAGGGGAGGGAGCGGGGGGCTGGAAATCCTCCCCTCTCGTTTTTTTTTTAATTTTCCAAAAGAAGGAACAGAGAATTGGGCCAGGTGAGGGTATTCCCTCAAGGCCCAGTCCTCTGTTCTTAACGCTACCTCGCTAATGCGGGAAATGGCGAATAGTTTGAAAGAAAAGAAAGAAATATATATATATATATATATATATATATATATATGTGTGTGCTTATATGTATGTATATATGTATGTGTGTATATATTTTATTTATATTTATTTATTTATTTTGCTTTGTTGCTGTCTCCTGCATTTGTGAGGTAGCGCAAGGAAACAGAAGAAAGAAATGGCCCAACCCACCCCCATACACATGTATATACACACACGTCCACACACGCAAACCTACACACCCATACATCTCAATGTACACATATATATACACACACAGACACATACATATATACCCATGCACACAATTCACACTGCCTGCCTTTATTCATTCCCATCGCCACCTCACCACACATGGAATACCATCCCCCTCCCTGTCGTGTGTGAGGTAGCACTAGAAAAAGATAAAGGCCCCATTCGTTCACACTCAGTCTCTAGCTGTCATGCAATAATGCCCGAAACCACAGCTCCCTTTCCACATCCAGGCCCCACACAACTTTCCATGGTTTACCCCAGACGCTTCACATGCCCTGATTCAATCCACTGACAGCACATCAACCCCGGTATACCACATCGATCCAATTCACTCTATTCCTTACCCGCCTTTCACCCTCCTGCATGTTCAGGCCCCGATCACTCAAAATCTTTTTCACTCCATCTTTCCACCTCCAATTTGGTCTCCCACTTCTCCTCGTTCCCTCCACCTCCGACACATATATCCTCTTGGTCAATCTTTCCTCA
>NC_092229.1:31809431-31819328 GCF_036320965.1 Panulirus ornatus
CCTTTAATATCTACTGTCTTTGGACGTAACACATCACACCAGCAGCATAATTATAACAATGTAATCTTCCATTATTATCATCATAATTCTTGTATGTTTACGACTGCCTTGTTTACATGGTTGTTTACCTCCCGTTTTCTTTCTCCCCCACAGATAGCCGTGAGTGTTGCCCACTTGCTGGTCTGCCCGGGAACGTATGTATGGTCTTTCAATTGTCAATTTATAATAGGATTCATATACATTATATATATATATACTATAATATTATATATATATTTATATCATATCATATATCTATCTCTAATGCCATCCAACCGCAAGGAATTCGAACGTGCCCCAGGATTCGAGGGCGGGCGGGCCTTACCTTCTGGCGGCGGCCCCGTGCTGGCTGTCTCATGGTCAGCAACGCTATCCCCTACACAATGGAGGCCTCCACGTGTGTGTGTGTGTGTGTGTGTGTGTGTGTGTGTGTGTGTGTGTGTGTGTGGACTGCAGGGGAGGAGGGAAGGGGTGGGGGGGAGTGCGTGCATGTCGACAGGGGACGACAACGCGACACGTGACGACGGTGCACGATGAGGTCCAAACTCTCCCTGTGGCTGGCCTGACCCACCGCTCCCTCCGGCTCAACACCCTCCACGGACCCCGGCGGTGGCGAAGGGAGGGGGGGAGGAGGAGGAGGGAGGGGGAAGGAGGGGAGGAAGGAAGGGGAGGGGAGCGGGTGGTGAAGGGAAAAAAAAAGGGGGGAGGGGGAGGGGGCTTAGGCCTATAGGAGAAATCGTAATTAATGTCATCAATGTAATTGTCATGTAATTAATTAATGTACACGCGACTATATGGATGAACCCGTAAAGGGGTCAGGTCAAAAGAGGGCAACCCATCACACATTCTCTCTCTCTCTCTCTCTCTCTCTCTCTCTCTCTCTCTCTCTCTCTATTCTCTCTCTCTCTCTCTCTCTCTCTCTCTCTCTCTCTCTCTCTATATATATATATATATATATATATATATATTCTCTCTCTCTCTCTCTCTCTCTCTCTCTCTCTCTCTCTCTCTCTCTCTATTCTCTCTCTCCCTCTCTCTCTCTCTCTCTCTCTCTCTCTCTATTCTCTCTCTCTCTCTCTCTCTCTCTCTCTCTCTCTCTCTCTCTCTCTCTCTCTATTCTTTCTCTCTCTCTCTCTCTATTCTCTCTCTCTCTCTCTCTCTCTCTCTCTCTCTCTCTCTCTCTCTCTCTCTCTCTCTCTCCTCGAGGGTCAGGTCAAAGCGTCACACCAACATACGCCAGGGTCGTACCGTCGTGCTGGATTGGGGGGGTCGTATCTTCGTGTTGAAGGGGGGTCGTACCGTCGTGCTGGATGGGAGTCGTACCGTCGTGCACATGGGGGTCGTACCGTCGTCCTGGATGGGGGGTCGTACCTTCGTGTTCAAAGGGGTCGTATCGTCGTCCTGGGTCGGGTCGTACCGTCGTCCTGGATGGGGGTCGTACTGTCGTTCTGGATGGGGGTCGTACCATCGTAGTCAAGTGTGGGTGGTCGTACACCACCGGCACCATCCATACATCAAGGGTTCGACCCCTCAAACACCGGGTCACGTGACGTCTGAAGACGACGACCCCCCCCTCCTTCCCCCCCCACCCACCGTGCCCCAGACCACGCTGGGCCCGTGACCCTCCTCCACCCTCCCCTGTAACTCCCCCCCCCTCCCCACCCCGTGACAGCACGTGACCTGGAGAGAGAGAGAGAGAGAGAGAGAGAGAGAGAGAGAGAGAGAGAGAGAGGCAAATGTATATAAATCAAAATTGGATCTGACGAAATTATATACAAAGAAATAATCATATTTCTACATGTGAATAAATGAATAATGTATATGTACCATGTGTTTGTGTATATATATATATATATATATATATATATATATATATATATATATATATATATATGCATATATATGAATATATATGTATATATATATATATATATATATATATATATATATATATATATATATATATATTATAGGTGTTATAGAGAGCCAGGTAGTGTATATAACATATATCAAATACCCAACGTGTTTACGTGTTTACTTAACTCACTATAGTGTTGTCCTTCACCCCTGCCCCTTCCCCCCAGTGTGGACGCCAGGCGTGGTGGGCGTGAGCGTGGGCGCGGCAGCCCTGGTGCTGGTGGTGGGCGTGGTGTCGTGGGCGTGCTACCGCAGGCGTGGGTCACACAAGAAGCTGGGCGGGGAGAGGACCGTGACCCTACGTAGACCCACCGCGGTCAAGAACCCACAGCCCCAGAGCCACTACCTCAAGAAGTCCCCCTCACCCACGGGGGCAAAGACGCCCCCAGGAGGTGAGTTGCTCTACACCCCTCGCCCACGGGGGCAAAGATAGATAGATAGATAGATAGATAGATACATAGATATATAGATAGATAGATATATCCCCCACAATAGCAGGTTCATTGTGAGAAATGTTCTATTTTCTATACCTCAGGGGAGGGCTCTAGGCCTCGTTAACCACCTGGTGACTCGTTAAACAACCAAGCCTCGTTGGAAGGTGTTCTGGCTCGCTCGTTGACCATCATCTGCCACACAATGGCCTGCTAGGGTGTATGTCATCGTGCGTCTGGCAGACACAATCCTGGCAGGTTGCACGGCCGTCATCGTACATCTGGCAGAGGCGCCCCCGCCCTCCTCCTCCACTCACACACTCTCCCTGGCGGGCCTGACAGCTTGTTAGTGATGGTTTTAACAACTCTCTGATTGGCAATTACTTCGACTTGGGGGCCCCCACAATGCCGTCCTGTGATGCCGTACCGGGACAAGCCCCTGTCTCGTGACGTCATAAGAGGGTCTCGAATTTCGAAACGACACAAAAAATAAAATCCTACGACAATGTTCCATATGATTTTGGAGCGATGAAACGTAAAAATATAAAATGGCTTCAGTCACGATTACTAAGTCCGTCTTGGGTCTATTAAAAGGTTACAATAAATGTCAATAAAGGGAGACTAACCACAAGGAACAGGAAATAATAACTAAATGATAACTAACGTAATAAACTAGTGTCTTTAAGTAGTTCGACAGCTGTGTCTTGAATCAGGTGATCCCGTGTCTAACTCCAGATTACATACAAAAAATGTAATCTAAATGGCATTTTTTTAATGTAATCTGGACGCCATCTTTCCTACCAAAGCTATAAATACGAAGCTGAAATACGTCACCTCCCCCGCTCGGCGGCACCACCGGTCACATTATTGT
This sequence comes from Panulirus ornatus, assembly GCF_036320965.1. Taxonomy (NCBI): domain Eukaryota; kingdom Metazoa; phylum Arthropoda; class Malacostraca; order Decapoda; family Palinuridae; genus Panulirus; species Panulirus ornatus. The sequence continues at coordinate 31,812,690 of NC_092229.1, forward strand.
ACCTCTGGCATCGAGCGCCATGCGGCACACCGCCTGGCGCGGGGAAAACATATCGTACCTCCTCCTCCACTTCATAACGAATTGCTTTGTTCCGTAAATGAGCATCGTTAACAACGACGACGACGGCGGCGGGACACTTTGCAAGTTATGACGGCCTCATGAAGGCCAGGCCGGGCCAGCAGCGGCAGCTGGAGACCGCAGCAGCCCTTGGCCGGGTCCAACCATTGACCCAGCTGGTGCCGCTGTACCGCCCAGCCTGCCTCTCTCTCTCTCTCTCTCTCTCTCTCTCTCTCTCTCTCTCTCTCTCTCTCTCTCTCTCCCAGGATGGTTGAGGGGTCGTTGTTGTCACGCCAGGGGTTATGGCACGAGAGAGAGAGAGAGAGAGAGAGAGAGAGAGAGAGAGAGAGAGAGAGAGAAAGAGAGAGAGAGAGAGAGAGAGCAACGACCCTCAACCATCCTGGGAGAGAGAGAGAGAGAGAGAGAGAGAGAGCAACGACCCTCAACCATCCTGGGAGAGAGAGAGAGAGAGAGAGAGAGAGAGAGAGAGAGAGAGAGAGAGAGAGAGAGTCAGGCACCAGGGTCGTGGCATCGCGCTCGTAGGTCGTACCGTCATGGTCGAAGGTCGTACCGTCATGGTCAAAAGGTCGTACCATCATGGTCGAAGGTCGTACCGTCATAGTCGAAGGTCGTACCGTCATGGTCAAAAGGTCGTACCATCATGGTCGAAAGGTCGTACCATCATGGTCGAAGGTCGTGCCGTCATGGTCGAAGGTCGTACCGTCATGGTCGAAGGTCGTACCGTCATGGTCGAAAGGTCGTACCGTCATGGTCGAAGGTCGTACCGTCATGGTCGAAAGGTCGTACCGTCATGGTCGAAGGTCGTACCGTCATGGTCGAAAGGTCGTACCGTCATGGTCGAAGGTCGTACCGTCATGGTCGAAGGTCGTACCGTCATAGTCGAAAGGTCGTACCGTCATGGTCGAAGGTCGTACCGTCATGGTCGAAGGTCGTGCCATCATGGTCGAAGGTCGTACCGTCATGGTCGAAGGTCGTGCCATCATGGTCGAAGGTCGTACCGTCATGGTCGAAGGTCGTACCGTCATGGTCGAAGGTCGTACCGTCATGGTCGAAAGGTCGTACCGTCATGGTCGAAAGGTCGTACCGTCATGGTCAAAGGTCGTACCGTCATGGTCGAAGGTCGTACCAATAAATAAACCATAATTAACCAGATAAACAATCCATTATTAACCTAGTTATTGTATACACACACACACACACACACACACACACACACACACGTACGTTCCACAACCTCTGGTTAAGAAGAAGGATTATAGATCTTACGGTTAATATTAACGTAGACCACATTACTGATCTCCGTGGTACAAGAGGATGCTAAACCACCATCACCACCACAAGGGTCATAACTCTACGGTGTTTACTACCCACGTTCGACTTACTCAACAACAACAACCCCATAATATGGCTATTATGTCTGTGGGTGACTCGGGGTCCAATATAGCGCTCTGCTGTGTAAGTGGTCCAATATGGAGCTACCATGTTTATGGACCAATATGGTGCTATTCTGCTCGTGGTCCAATATGCCGGTCCTATTTGTGGTCCAATATGGCACTTATTAGCGGTCCAATATGGCGCTGTGCTGTGTAAGTGGTCCATTATGGCGCTATCATCTGTGTGGCCCAGTATGGCGCTATCATGTTTGTGGACCAATATGGCGCTATCCTGCTAGTGGTCCAATATGGCGGTCCTATTTGTAGTCCAATATGGCACTTATTAGCGGTCCAATATGGCGCTGTGCTCTGTAAGTGGTCCAATATGGCGGTCCTATTAGTGGTCCAATATGGCGCTATCATGTTTGTGGACCAATATGGCGCTATCCGGCTAATGGTTCATTATGGCGGTCCTATTTGTGGTCCAATATGGCACTTATTAGCGGTCCAATATGGCGCTGAGTTAATGGTCCAATATACTGGTCCTATTAATGGTCCAATATGGCACTATGCTGTGTAAGTGGTCTAATATGGCGCTATCATGTTTGTGGACCAATATGGCGCCATCCTGCTAATAATCCATTATGGTGTTCCTATTTGTGGTCCAATATGTCACTCATTCGCGGTCTAATATGGCGCTGTGCTGTTAGTGGTCCAATATGGCGCTCTTCTTTGTGGTTCAATATGGCAGACTTATCAGTGGTCCAATATCGCACACCTATTAGTGGTCCAATATGGCGCTCTTGTTTGTGGTCCAATATGACAGACCTAGGTGGACAGGTGGAATGGCGGCTCGTCGACCTGGAAACATGGAATGGAACGCGAGGGAAGAAATCTCGTTTTCTGTGGAGACCGAGGGATGGGTAACTCTTCTGATTTGACCCCGACCCAGAATTTGATAAAATAAATACCTATGTATATCATTAAATCACATTAAGTATAGAAAGTAAATGAAGCAAAAAACATATGAGACTTAAAAAATGATATATGAAGGAAAAAAGGGAGCGTTATACATATAGAACGAAGGGAGCGTTATACATAGAATGGTTATACATATAGAACGTCCACTTATGTATATTACGAAAATACATTTTCTAATTCAAAGATATTGACGCACGAACTTATATATATAAAACAAAATGATATAAGAGGAAAAGAAGCGAGAAATAAACTTGGTCCTTCTGAAACAAAAGGGGGACCTTCGCTACATGCAGAAGAACTTTGGTAATTAGAGACATTCAATAAGAAACTTAGGGAAGACGAGGAAGAAGAAGAGGAGGAAAAGGAAGAGGAAGAAGGAGGAAAAGGAAGAGGAAGAAGAAGAGGAAGAAAAGGAAGAGGAAGAAGAAGAAGAGGAGGAAAAGGAAGAGGAGGAAGAAGAGGAGGAAAAGGAAGAAGAAGAGGAGGAAAAGGAAGAGGAAGAAGAAGAGGAGGATAAGGAAGAAGAAGAGGAGGAAAAGGAAGAGGAGGAAGAAGAAGAGGAGGAAAAGGAAGAGGAGGAAGGAGAGGAGGAAAAGGAAGAGGAGGAAGAAGAAGAGGAGGAAAAGGAAGAGGAGGAAGAAGAGGAGGAAAAGGAAGAGGAAGAAGAGGAGGAAAAGGAAGAGGAAGAAGAAGAGGAGGAAAAGGAAGAGGAAGAAGAAGAGGAGGAAAAGGAAGTAGAAGAGGAGGAAAAGGAAGAGGAAGAAGAAGAGGAGCATAAGGAAGAAGAGGAGGAAAAGGAAGAGGAGGAAGAAGAAGAGGAGGAAAAGGAAGAGGAAGAAGAAGAAGAGGAGGCAAAGGAAGAGGAAGATGAAGTACTGGAACTTGTTTTTATAAGTTCATGGCTTGCCAGTTGGAACTTAAGGCAGGAGCAACGTTCACTTGGCGTGACCAACCCATTATACAACTTGGCTTCAGATGGGAAAGGTTACGTGACCAGAGAGTGAACGACCTAGTGACCACTACCAAGGTCTTCCAGTACGACTGGACGACCCTTGAGTACGACTGTACTACCCTTGAGTACGACGGTACGACCCTTGAGTACGATGGTACGAACATTGAGTACGACTGGACGACCCTTGAGTACGACGGTACGACCCTTGAGTACGATGGTACGAACATTGAGTACAACGGTACGAACATTCAGTACGACGGTGCGACCCTTGAGTACGATGGTACGAACATTGAGTACGACTGGACGACCCTTGAGTACGACGGTGCGACCCTTGAGCACGACGGTATATACGACCCTTGAGCACGACGGTATATACGACCCTTGAGTACGACGGTGCGACCCTTGAGCACGACGGTATATACGACCCTTGAGCACGACGGTATATACGACCCTTGAGTACGACGGTGCGACCCTTGAGTACGACGGGACGACCCCTGAGTACGACGGTATATACGACCCTTGAGTACGACGGTACGACCCTTGAGCACGACGGGACGACCCTTGAGTACGACGGTACGACCCTTGAGTACGAAGGTACGACCCTTGAGTACGACGGGACGACCCTTGAGTACGAAGATACGACCCTTGAGTACGACGGTACGACCCTTGAGTACGAAGATGCGACCCTTGAGTAACACTGTACGACCCTTGAGTAAGGCTATACGACCCTTGAGCAGGACGGTACGACCCTTGAGCACAGCCGTACGACCTTACGTTGTGACTGCTGCTTTGCCTCTAACATAAACCTCTGCAGGTCAGGTCACAGCACAGGCCATCACAGACCAAAGGGGTCCGTGTTTAACGACCAGCTAACATATAAGAATACACACTAATTCACTATATCAGTTTCCTTGGGTTCTAAGACCACATATATATATATATATATATATATATATATATATATATATATATATATATATATATATATATATATATATTTCTTGCATCTCTCAGGATGATGTGATGATCATACGAAAGTGCACTTGGGAACTTATCGTATTTCATTTCTCCGTGGACTCATAGGAAGTATATATATATATATATATATATATATATATATATATATATATATATATATATATATATATATATATATATGATTATTAAACTTAAATGATTATCAAAGAATAATAGATTCAAATGTTTCATCATTATCATTTATCTATTTATATAGGAGTGGGCTAGGAAATCCTATAGTTTATATTACTGAGCAATTGACCACGCTGTAACATCTTGTCATATATCAACCTATATTACTGGACAGTTTATAGGAGTCATATATCATTATTATCTTTAAACATATATTTATATATTGAAAATTTATATCATATAAATGTTCTAGCTTTAAATTCATTCAGAATTTGAACTATATCTACCATAAAACTACTCAATATGTACATTTTGTGTATGATTATATATATATATATATATATATATATATATATATATATATATATATATATATATATATATATATATATATATCGTATCTTTACAGGGAAATCCCCCAGTGGAAGCAAGACGCCCCCGGGCGCCAGGTCCCCCACCAGCGGCCTTCCTCCAGGGGGATGTGGAGGACTTACCTCCACCTGCTCCACCCCGCGGGTCCCCTCCCCTGCACACCAGGTGAGTTGATCCACCTACCTACCTACCTCTCTCTCCCACTCTCTCTCTCTCTCTCTCTCTCTCTCTCTCTCTCTCTCTCTCTCTCTCTCTCTCTCTCTCTTCCTCTCTCTCTCTCTCTCTTCCTCCCTCTCTCTCTCTCTTCCTCCCTCTCTCTCTCTCTCTTCCTCTCTCTCTCTCTCTCTCTCTCTCTCTCTCTCCTCTCTCTCTCTCTTCCTCCCTCCTCTCTCTCTCTCTCCCTCGCTCTCTTCCTCCCTCCCCCCCTCTCTCTCTCTCCCTCTCTCTCTTCTTCCCTCTCTCTCTCTCCCCACACGACCGCTGGCAATCCAGTGTTGCCAACACCCACTCCTCTTCTCTCCCCTCCACCACAACCCAACCCCTCCAGAGTTACCAAGACACACACACACACACACCCCACTTGACCCAACCCCCTCCGCCCTTGACCTCACGCCGCCACCATCAAAGGTCACACAACACATCACACTCATATCGAATGTCAACAATAACTATTGAACGGTATTTTTTAATACTGTGTGACGTTAAAGACGAAGTCTATATATATATAATGCTTCATGTTATATATATATATATATATATATATATGCGTGTCGTAGAAGGCGACTAAAAGGGGAGGGAGCAGGAGGCTGGAAATCCTCCCCTCTCGTTTTTTTTTTTCTTTTTTTCAATTTTCCAAAAGAAGGAACAGAAGGGGGCCAGGTGAGGATATTCCACAAAGGCCCAGTCCTCTGTTCTTAACGCTACCTCGCTAATGCGGGAAATGGCGGATAGTTTAAAAGGAAAAAAGAAAGATATATATATATATATATATATATATATATATATATATATATATATATATATATATATATATATATGATGTGATTATTACACGAAAGTGCACTTGGGAAATTATCATGTTTCATTTCCCGTGGACTCATAGGATTATATATATATATATATATATATATATATATATATATATATATATATATATATATATATATATATATATATATATATATATATATTAGTTAATGGCTTTAAATTACAATCATGACACTGTCAGCTTATCTGAACACCGACACTTAAGCTTCATACCTCTTATCATTCTCATGACCCCCCCAAACCCCACCCCAACCCACCTCCACCCACCTCAAAAAACCCCCTCACACATGCCCACCCCACCTCACCCACCTCAACCCAAACCCCCACACATGCCCACCCCACACTAACCCACCTCACCCCACCTCAACCCCCCCCTCACACATGCCCAACCCCCCCTAACCCACCTCACCCACCCAACCCAACCCTACACATGCCCACCCCACATAACCCACCTCAACCCACCCTCACACATGCCCACCCCACATAACCCACCTCAACCCACCCTCACACATGCCCACCCCAAACCCCAACCCACCCTCACACATGCCCACCTGCATGACTGCCCCATTTGTCCTCCACCACAGAGCAGTGGAAAGGGGCCGAGGGTGACACAATTTACGTACGGAAACCGAGCAGGACAAGCCCAGCACGCCCTCCAAGGAGAGCCGAGCTCAAAAACGTAACCTG
>NC_092229.1:31819428-31856928 GCF_036320965.1 Panulirus ornatus
CCACAGAGCATATCTATTAACTCTATCTATGCCTTCTCCAGATCCATAAATGCTACATACAAATCCATTTGTTTTTCTAAGTATTTCTCACATACATTCTTCAAAGGAAACACCTGATTCACACATACTCTACCTCTTCCGAAACCACACTTCTCTTCCCCAATCTGATGCTCAGTGCATTCCTTCACCCTCTCACTCAATACCCTCTCCAGGAATACTCAACAAAGTTATACCTCTGTAATTTGAACACTCACCTTTATCCCCTTTGCCTTTGTACAGTAGCACTATACATTCATTCTGCTAATCCTCAGGCATTTCACCATGAGCCATACATACATTGAATATCATCACCAACCATTCAAGAACACAATCACCCCCTTTTTTTTTATAAATTCCAATGCAATACCATCCAAACCTGTCGCCTTGCCAGCTTTCATCTTCCGCAAAGCTTTCACTACCTCTTCTCTGTTGACCAAATCATTCTCCCTAACCCTCTCACTTCGCACACTACCTTGACCAAAACACCCTATAACTGCAACTCTTATCATCTAACACATTCAACAAACCTTCAAAATACTCACTCCATCTTCTCACATCACCACTACATATTATTACCTCTCCATCAGCCCCTTCACTGATGTTCCCATTTTTTCTTTTATCTTACGCACTTTATTTACCTCCTTCTAAAACATATTTTTATTCCTTCCTAGAATTTGATGATACTCTCCCCAACTCTCATTTTCCTGCATTTTCACATCTTGCACATTTCTCTTGACCTCCTGCCTCATTCTTTTATATATCTCCCATTTATTTGCACTATTTCCCTGCAAAAATCGTCCAAGCGACTCTCTTCTGTCTCACTAATAATCTTACTTCTTCATTCCACCACTCACTACCCTTTCTAAGCTGCCCACCTTCTATGCTTCTCATTCCACAAGCATCTTTTGCGTAAGCCATCACTGCTTCTTTAAATATGTCTCATTCCTCCCCCACTCCCCTTATGTCCTTTGCTCTCGCTTTTTTCCATCCTGCACTCTATCTCTCTTGGTACTTCCTCAGACAAGTCTCCTTCCCAAGCTCACTTACTCTCACCACTCTCTTCTTCCCAACATTCTCTCTTCTTTTCTGACAGCCTCTACAAATCTTCACCTTCGCCTCCTCAGGATAATCATCAGACATCCCTTCAGTTGCTCCTCTCAGCATATGAACATCCAAAAATCTTTTCTTTCGTACACCCATCAATTGACACGTAATCCAATAACGATCTCTGGACATTTCTCCTACTTACATACGTATACTTATGTATTTAGGGAAGCAGTGATGGCGTGCGCAAAAGATGCTTGTGCCATGGGAAGAGTGGGAGGTGGGCAGATTGGAAAGGGTAGTAAGTGGTGGGATGAAGAAGTATGATTGTTAGTGAAAGAGAAGGGAAAGGCATTTGGGCAATTTTTGCAGGGAAATAGTGCAAATGCTCCCATCATCATCATCAGCGAACAACAACTGACTCACTTCCCAAGCTCACTCATCCATTACAGACTGCATACTTGTCCTTCTTTCCAAAACTCTTGCATTCACCTCCCTAACAATCCCATCCATAAATAAATTAAACAACCATGGAGACATCACACACCCCTGCCGCAAACCTATATTCACTGAGAACCAATCACTTTCCTCTCTTCGTACAGATACACATGCCTTACATCCTCGATAAAAACTTTTCACTGCTTCTAACAACTTGCCTCCCACACCATATATTCTTAATACCTTCCACAGAGCATCTCTATGAATTCTATCATATGCCTTCTTCAGATACATAAATGCTACATACAAATACATTTGGTAAGGTGTGTTAAAGAAGAAAGTTGAGAGTGAATGTGAATAAGAGCAAGGTTATTAGGTAAAGTAGGGTTGAGGGTCAAGTCAATTGGGAGGTAAGTTTGAATGGAGAAAAACTGGAGGAAGTAAAGTGTTTTAGATATCTGGGAGTGGATCTTGCAGTGGATGGAACCATGGAAGCGGAAGTGAATCATAGGGTGGGGGAGGGGGCAAAAATTCTGGGAGCCTTGAAGAATGTTTAGAAGTCGAAAACATTATCTTGGAAAGCAAAAATGGATATGTTTGAAGGAATAGTGGTTCCAACAATGATGTATGGTTGCAAGGCATAGGCTATGGATAGAGTTGTGCGCAGGAGTGTGGATATGCTGGAAATGAGAAGTTTGAGGACAACATGTGGTGTGAGGTGGTTTGATCGAGTAAGTAATGTAAGGGTAAGAGAGATGTGCGGAAATGAAGAGTTTGGTTGAGAGAGCAGAAGAGGGTGTTTTGAAATGGTTTGGTCAAATGGAGAGAATGAGTGAGGAAAGATTGAGCAAGAGGATATATGTGTCGGAGGTGGAGGGAACAAGGAGAAGTGGGGGACCAAATTGGAGGTGGAAAGATGGAGTGAAAAATATTTTGAGTGATCAGGGCCTGAACATGCAGGAGTGTGAAAGGCGTGCAAGGAATAGAGTGAATTTGAACGATGTGGTATACCGGGGTCGACGTGTTGTCAATGGATTGAACCAGGGCATGTTAAGCGTCTGGGGTAAACCATGGAAAGTTCTGTGTGGCCTGGATGTGGAAAAGTAGCTGTGGTTTCGGTGCATTATTACATGACAGCTAGAGACTGAGTGTGAATGAATGGGGCATTTGTTGTCTTTTCCCAGCGCTACTTCACACACATAAGGGGGGAGGGAGTTATTATTCCATATATGGGGGGGGGTGGCGATGGGAATGAATAAAGGCAGACTATGAATTATGTACATGTGTATATATGTATATGTCTGTGTGTGTATATATATGTATACATTGAGATGTATAGGTATGTATATTTGTCTGTGTGGATGTGTATGTATATACATGTGTATATGGGTGGGATGGTCCATTGTTTCGTCTGTTTCCTTGCGCTACCACGCTAACGTGGGAGACAGCGACAAAGCAAAATAAATAAATAAATAGATAAATATGAATAAATATATGGATACGTAGGGAGAAAGAATACTTCCCACATAATCCCTTCATGTCGTAGAAAGGAACTAAAAGGGGGAGGGAGCGGGTGCCTGGAAATCCTTCCCTCTCGTTATGTCTTAATTTTCCAAAAGCAGGAACAGAGAAGGGGGTTAGATGAGGTTATTCCCCAAAGGCCCAGTCCTCTGTTCTTAATGGTACCTTGCTAACGCGAGAAATGGTGAATAGTATGAAAGTAAGAAAGATATATATGGTTAGATTTTAGGGGGAATAGAATAAGATGTTTTGGAATTGCGTATATGAAGTGCGTAAGATAAGAGAACAAATGGGAACATCGGTGAAGGGGGCTAATGGGGAGGTAATAACATGGAGTGGTGAAATGAGAAGGAGAAGGAGTGAGTATTTTGAAGGTTTGTTGAATGTGTTTGATGATAGATTGGCAGATATAGGGTGTTTTGGTTGAGGTGGTGTATGAAGTGAGAGGGTCAGGGAGAATGGTTTGGTAAACAGAGAAGAGGTAGTGAAAGCTTTGTGGAAGATGAAAGCCGGCAAGGCGGCAGGTTTGAATGATATTGCTAAGGAATTTGTTGAAAGAGGGGGTAACAGTTGTTGACTGGTTGGTGAGGATATTCAATGTATGTTTTGTGCATGGTGAAGTGCCTTTGGATTGGCAGAATCCATGCATAGTGCCATTGTACAAAGGCAAAGGGGATCAATGTGAGTGCTCAAATTATAGAAGTATAAGTTTGTTGAGTATTCTAGGGAAATTATATGGGAGGGTATTGATTGAGAGGGTGAAGGCATGTACAGAGCTTCAGAATGGGTAAGAATGGTGTGGTTTCAGAAGTGGTAGTGGATGTGTGGATCAAGTGTTTGCTTTGAAGAATGTATGTGAGAAATAGTTAGAAAAACAAATGCTGCATACAAATCTTTCAGTTTTTCCAAATATTTCTCACATACATTTTTCAAAGCAAACACCTGATCCACACGCCCTCTACCTCTTTTAAAACCATGCTGCTCTTCCCCAGTCTGATGCTCTGTACATGCCTTTACATCTCATTAACAACACATCCACCCTCCTCCGCACAACCCTATCTATAGCCCATGCCTCAACCATATAACATTGTTTTTGCTCTCCGACATAACGTTCTCGCCTTCCACACATTCTTCATTGCTCTCAGAACCTTCACCCTCTCCCCCACTCTGTGACACACTTCCATGGTTCCATCCACTGCCTAATCCACTCGCAGATATGTAAAACACTTCACTTCCTCCAGTTTTTCTCCATTGAAACTTACCTCCCAATTTACTTGTCCATCAACCTGTTGAACCTAATAACCTTGCTCTTATTCACATTTACTCCCAGCTTTCCTCTTTCACACACTTTACCAAACTCAGTCACCAGCTTCTGCAGTTTCTCACCTGAATCAGTCACCAGCACTGTATCATCAGCAAACAACAACTGACACACTTCCCAAGGCCTCTCATCCAGAACAGACTGCATATTTGCCCCTCTCTCCAAAACTCTTGCATTCATCTCATTAACAACCCCATCCATAAACAAATTTAACAACCATGGAGACATCACGCACCCCTGCCGCAAACTGACATTCTTTGGGAACCAATCACTTTTCTCTCTTCCAACTCGTACACATGCCTTACATTCTTGATATATATAAAATACCTCCTTGAGATGTATACAAGAAAGAGGCAGGAGGTCAAGAGAAATTTGCATGAGATGAAAAAGAGGGCAAATGAGAGTTGGGTTGAGAGAGTGTCATTAAACTTTAGGGAGAATAAAAAGATGTTTTGGAAGGCAGTAAATAAAGTGCATAAGACAAGAGAATGAATGGGACCATTGGTGAGGGGGGCTAATGGGGAGGTAATTACAATTAGTGTGAAGTGTGAAGGAGATGGAGAGAGTATTTTGAAGGTTTATTGAATGTGTTTGATGATACAGTGGCAGATATAGGGTGTTTTGGTCGAGGTGGTGTGTGAAGTGAGAGGGTCAGGGAGAATGGTTTGGTAAACAGAGAAGAGGTAGTGAAAGGTTTGCGGAAAATGAAAGCCGGCAAGGCAGTGGGCTGGAATGGTATTGTGGTGAAATTTATTAAAAAAGGTGGTGACTGTGTTGTTGACTGGTTGTATGGTTCATGGTGAAGTGCCTAAGGATTGGCAGAATGCATGCATAGTGCTATTGTACAAAGGCAAAGGGGATAAAGGTGAGTGTTCAAATTACAGAGGTATAAGTTTGTTGGGTATTCCTGGGAAATTATAAGGGAGGGTATTGATTGAGAGGGTATAGGCATGTATAGAGCATCATATTGGAGAAGAGCAGTGTAGTTTCAGAAGTGGTAGAGGATGTGTGGATCAGGTGTTTGTTTTGAAGAATGTATGTTAGAAATACTTAGAAAAACAGATGGATTTGTATGTAGCATTTATGGGTCTGGAGAAGGCATATGATAGAGTTGATAGAGATGCTTTGTGGAAGGCATTAAGAGTATATGGTGTGGGAGGTAAGTTTCTAGAAGCAGTGAAAAGTGAAGGGAACAAGAAGTGGGAGACCAAATTGGAGGTGGAAGGATGGAGTGAAAAAGATTTTTAGCAATCGTGGCCCGAACATAGAGGAGGGTGAAAGGCGTGCAAGAAATAGAGTGAATTGGAACGATGTGGTATACTGGGGTCGACAACCTTTCAATGGATTAAACCAGGGCTTGTGAAGCATCTTGAGGGGCCTGGATATGGGGCCTGTGGTTTTGGTGCAGTGCACATGACAGCCAGAGACTGAGTGTGAACGAATGTGGCCTTTGTTGTCTTTTCCTAGTGCTACCTCGCTCATGCTCATGGGGATGGGGGTGCCATTTCATATGTGGCGGGGTGGTGATGGGAATGGATGGAGCAGCAAAAATGGCTATGTACATATGTGTGTATATTTATATGTCTCTGGTTGTATATGTATGTATGCCTTGAAATGTATAGGTATGTATATGTGCATGTGTGAGCGTTTATGTGTATGCATGTGTATATGGGCGGGTTGGGCCATTTCTTTCGTCTGTTTCCTTTCAATACCTCACTAACACAGGAGACAGTGACTAATTATACTAAAAAAAGTAATATCTGTATATTTTCATTACTATTATATTATCATACGTTGTCGCTGTCTCCCACATTAGCGAGGTTGCACTAGGAAACAGACAAAAGAATGGCCCAACCCACCCACATACATATGTATATACATAAATGCACACATATGCACATATACATACCTATACATTTCAATGTATACACACATATACATACTTATACATACATACACATCTACATATCATACTTGCTGCCTTCATGTATTCCCGTCGCCACCCCAACGCACATGAAATGGCAACCCCCCCTCCCCCTGCGAGTGTGAGAGCTAGCACTAGGAAAAGACTACAAAGGCCACATTCGTTCACACTCAGCCTCTAGCTGTCATGTGTACTCCACCAAAACCATAGCTCCCTTTCTACATTCAGGCCCCACAAAACTTTCCATGGTTTACCCCAGATGCTTCACATGCTCTGGTTCAGTCCATTGACAGCACTTTGACCCCAGTATACCACATTGTTCCAATTCACTGTATTCCTTGCACACCTTTCTCCCTCCTGTATGTTCAGGCCCCAATCGCTCAAAATCTTTTTCACTCCATCCTTCCACTTCCAATTCGGTCTCCCAATTCTCCTTGTTCCCTCCACTTCTGATGCATATATACTCTTTGTCAATCTTTCCTCACTTATTCTCTCCATTTGATCAAACCATTTCAACACCCCTTCTTTTGCTTTCTCAGCCTTTTTCTTTCAAACTATTCGCCGTTTCCCGCATTAGCGAGGCAGCGTTAAGAACAGAGAACTGGGCCTGTGAGGGAATATCCTCACCTGGCCCCCTTCTCTGTTCCTTCTTTTGGAAAATTAAAAAAAGATAATGTGAGGGGAGGATTTCCAGCCCCCCGCTCCCTCCCCTTTTAGTCGCCTTCTATGACACGCAGGGAATATGTGGGAAATATTCTTCCTCCCATCCCCAGGGATAATGTATATATATATATATATATATATATATATTTTTTTTTTTTTTTTTGCCGCTGTCTCCCGCGTTTGCAAGGTAGCGCAAAGAAACAGACAAAAGAAATGGCCCAACCCACCCCCATACACATGTATATACATACGTCCACACACGCAAATATACATACCTACACAGCTTTCCATGGTTTACCCCAGACGCTTCACATGCCCTGATTCAATCCACTGACAGCACGTCAACCCCGGTATACCACATCGCTCCAATTCACTCTATTCCTTGCCCTCCTTTCACCCTCCTGCATGTTCAGGCCCTGATCACACAAAATCTTTTTCACTCCATCTTTCCACCTCCAATTTGGTCTCCCTCTTCTCCTCGTTCCCTCCACCTCTGACACATATATCCTCTTGGTCAATCTTTCCTCACTCATTCTCTCCATGTGCCCAAACCATTTCAAAACACCCTCTTCTGCTCTCTCAACCAAGCTCTTTTAATTCCACACATCTCTCTTACCCTAACGTTACTTACTCGATCAAACCACCTCACACCACACATTGTCCTCAAACATCTCATTTCCAGCACATCCATCCTCCTGCGCACCACTCTATCCATAGCCCACGCCTCGCAATCATACAACATTGTTGGAACCACTATTCCTTCAAACATACCCATTTTTGCTCTCCGAGATAATGTTCTCAACTTCCACACATTCTTCAAGGCTCCCAGAATTTTCGCCCCCTCCCCCATCCTATGATCCACTTCCGCTTCCATGGTTCCATCCGCTGCCAGATCCACTCCCAGATATCTAAAACACTTTACTTCCTCCAGTTTTTCTCCATTCAAACTCACCTCCCAATTGACTTGACCCTCAACCCTACTGTACCTAATAACCTTGCTCTTATTCACATTTACTCTTAACTTTCTTCTTTCACACACTTTACCAAACTCAGTCACCAGCTTCTGCAGTTTCTCACATGAATCAGCCACCAGCGCTGTATCATCAGCGAACAACAACTGACTCACTTCCCAAGCTCTCTCATCCCCAACAGACTTCATACTTGCCCCTCTTTCCAAAACTCTTGCATTCACCTCCCTAACAACCCCATCCATAAACAAATTAAACAACCATGGAGACATCACACACCCCTGCCGCAAACCTACATTCACTGAGAACCAATCACTTTCCTCTCTTCCTACACGTACACATGCCTTACATCCTCGATAAAAACTTTTCACTGCTTCTAACAACTTGCCTCCCACACCATATACTCTTGATACCTTCCACAGTGCATCTCTATCAACTCTATCATATGCCTTCTCCAGATCCATAAATGCTACATACAAATCCATTTGCTTTTCTAAGTATTTCTCACATATATTCTTCAAAGCAAACACCTGATCCACACATCCTCTACCACTTCTAAAACCACACTGCTCTTCCCCAATCTGATGCTCTGTACATGCCTTCACCCTCTCAATCAATACCCTCCCATATAATTTACCAGGAATACTCAACAAACTTATACCTCTGTAATTTGAGCACTCACTCTTATCCCCTTTGCCTTTGTACAATGGCACTATGCACGCATTCCGCCAATCCTCAGGCACCTCACCATGAGTCATACATACATTAAATAACCTTACCAACCAGTCAACAATACAGTCACCCCCTTTTTTAATAAATTCCACTGCAATACCATCCAAACCTGCTGCCTTGCCGGCTTTCATCTTCCGCAAAGCTTTTACTACCTCTTCTCTGTTTACCAAAACATTTTCCCTAACCCTCTCACTTTGCACACCACCTCGACCAAAACACCCTATATCTGCCACTCTATCATCAAACACATTCAACAAACCTTCAAAATACTCACTCCATCTCCTTCTCACATCACCACTACTTGTTATCACCTCCCCATTTGCGCCCTTCATTGCAGTTCCCATTTCCTCCCTTGTCTTACGCACTTTATTTACCTCCTTCCAGAACATCTTTTTATTCTCCCTAAAATTTAATGATACTCTCTCACCCCAACTCTCATTTGCCCTTTTTTTCACCTCTTGCACCTTTCTCTTGACCTCCTGTCTCTTTCTTTTATACATCTCCCACTCAATTGCATTTTTTCCCTGCAAAAATCGTCCAAATGCCTCTCTCTTCTCTTTCACTAATACTCTTACTTCTTCATCCCACCACTCACTACCCTTTCTAATCAACTCATCTCCCACTCTTCTCATGCCACAAGCATCTTTTGCACAATCCATCACTGATTCCCTAAATACATCCCATTCCTCCCCCACTCCCCTTACTTCCATTGTTCTCACCTTTTTCCATTCTGTACTCAGTCTCTCCTGGTACTTCCTCACACAAGTCTCCTTCCCAAGCTCACTTACTCCCACCACCCTCTTCACCCCAACATTCCTCTTTTCTGAAAACCCATACAAATCTTCACCTTAGCCTCCACAAGATAATGATCAGACATCCCTCCAGTTGCACCTCTCAGCACATTAACATCCAAAAGTCTCTCTTTCACGCGCCTGTCAATTAACACGTAATCCAATAACGCTCTCTGGCCATCTCGCCTACTTACATATATATATATATATATATATATATATTTTTTTTTTTTTTTTTTATTTTATACTTTGTCGCTGTCTCCCGCGTTTGCGAGGTAGCGCAAGGAAACAGACGAAAGAAATGGCCCAACCCCCCCCATACACATGTACATACACACGTCCACACACGCAAATATACATACCTACACAGCTTTCCATGGTTTACCCCAGACGCTTCACATGCCTTGATTCAATCCACTGACAGCACGTCAACCCCTGTATACCACATCGCTCCAATTCACTCTATTCCTTGCCCTCCTTTCACCCTCCTGCATGTTCAGGCCCCGATCACACAAAATCCTTTACACTCCATCTTTCCACCTCCAATTTGGTCTCCCTCTTCTCCTCGTTCCCTCCACCTCCGACACATATATCCTCTTGGTCAATCTTTCCTCACTCATTCTCTCCATGTGCCCAAACCATTTCAAAACACCCTCTTCTGCTCTCTCAACCACGCTCTTTTTATTTCCACACATCTCTCTTACCCTTACGTTACTTACTCGATCAAACCACCTCACACCACACATTGTCCTCAAACATCTCATTTCCAGCACATCCATCCTCCTACGCACAACTCTATCCATAGCCCACGCCTCGCAACCATACAACATTGTTGGAACTACTATTCCTTCAAACATACCCATTTTTGCTTTCCGGGATAATGTTCTCGACTTCCACACATTTTTCAAGGCTCCCAAAATTTTCGCCCCCTCCCCCACCCTATGATCCACTTCCGCTTCCATGGTTCCATCCGCTGACAGATCCACTCCCAGATATCTAAAACACTTCACTTCCTCCAGCCTCTCACCATTCAAACTCACCTCCCAATTGACTTGACCCTCAACCCTACTGTACCTAATAACCTTGCTCTTATTGACATTTACTCTTAACTTTCTTCTTCCACACACTTTACCAAACTCCGTCACCAGCTTCTGCAGTTTCTCACATGAATCCGCCACCAGCGCTGTATCATCAGCGAACAACAACTGACTCACTTCCCAAGCTCTCTCATCCCCAACAGACTTCATACTTGCCCCTCTTTCCAAAACTCTTGCATTTACCTCCCTAACAACCCCATCCATAAACAAATTAAACAACCATGGAGACATCACACACCCCTGCCGCAAACCTACATTCACTGAGAACCAATCACTTTCCTCTCTTCCTACACGTACACATGCCTTACATCCTCGATAAAAACTTTTCACTGCTTCTAACAACTTGCCTCCCACACCATATATTCTTAATACCTTCCACAGAGCATCTCTATCAACTCTATCATATGCCTTCTCCAGATCCATAAATGCTACATACAAATCCATTTGCTTTTCTAAGTATTTCTCACATACATTCTTCAAAGCAAACACCTGATCCACACATCCTCTACCACTTCTGAAACCACACTGCTCTTCCCCAATCTGATGCTCTGTACATGCCTTCACCCTCTCAATCAATACCCTCCCATATAATTTACCAGGAATACTCAACAAACTTATACCTCTGTAATTTGAGCACTCACTCTTATCCCCTTTGCCTTTGTACAATGGCACTATGCAAGCATTCCGCCAATCCTCAGGCACCTCACCATGAGTCATACATACATTAAATAACCTTACCAACCAGTCAACAATACAGTCACCCCCTTTTTTAATAAATTCCATATATATATATATATATATATATATATATATTTTTTTTATACTTTGTCGCTGTCTCCCGCGCTTGCGAGGTAGCGCAAGGAAACAGACGAAAGAAATGGCCCAACCCCCCCCATACACATGTATATACATACGTCCACACACGCAAATATACATACCTACACAGCTTTCCATGGTTTACCCCAGACGCTTCACATGCCTTGATTCAATCCACTGACAGCACGTCAACCCCGGTATACCACATCGCTCCAATTCACTCTATTCCTTGCCCTCCTTTCACCCTCCTGCATGTTCAGGCCCCGATCACACAAAATCTTTTTCACTCCATCTTTCCACCTCCAATTTGGTCTCCCTCTTCTCCTCGTTCCCTCCACCTCCGACACATATATCCTCTTGGTCAATATTTCCTCACTCATTCTCTCCATGTGCCCAAACCACTTCAAAACACCCTCTTCTGCTCTCTCAACCACGCTCTTTTTATTTCCACACATCTCTCTTACCCTTACGTTACTCACTTGATCAAACCACCTCACACCACACATTGTCCTCAAACATCTCATTTCCAGCACATCCATCCTCCTGCACACAACTCTATCCATAGCCCACGCCTCGCAACCATACAACATTGTTGGAACCACTATTAATTCAAACATACCCATTTTTGCTTTCCGAGATAATGTTCTTGACTTCCACACATTCTTCAAGGCCCCCAGAATTTTCGCCCCCTCCCCCACCCTATGATCCACTTCCGCTTCCATGGTTCCATCCGCTGCCAGATCCACTCCCAGATATCTAAAACACTTCACTTCCTCCAGTTTTTCTCCATTCAAACTCACCTCCCAATTGACTTGACCCTCAACCCTACTGTACCTAATAACCTTGCTCTTTTTCACATTTACTCTTAACTTTCTTCTTCCACACACTTTACCAAACTCAGTCACCAGCTTCTGCAGTTTCTCACATGAATCAGCCACCAGCGCTGTATCATCAGCGAACAACAACTGACTCACTTCCCAAGCTCTCTCATCCCCAACAGACTTCATACTTGCCCCTCTTTCCAAAACTCTTGCATTTACCTCCCTAACAACCCCATCCATAAACAAATTAAACAACCATGGAGACATCACACACCCCTGCCGCAAACCTACATTCACTGAGAACCAATCACTTTCCTCTCTTCCTACACATACACATGCCTTACATCCTCGATAAAAACTTTTCACTGCTTCTAACAACTTTCCTCCCACACCATATATTCTTAATACCTTCCACAGAGCATCTCTATCAACTCTATCATATGCCTTCTCCAGATCCATAAATGCTACATACCAATCCATTTGCTTTTCTAAGTATTTCTCACATACATTCTTCAAAGCAAACACCTGATCCACACATCCTCTACCACTTCTGAAATCACACTGCTCTTCCCCAATCTGATGCTCTGTACATGCCTTCACCCTCTCAATCAATACCCTCCCATATAATTTACCAGGAATACTCAACAAACTTATACCTCTTATCCCCTTTGCCTTTGTACAATGGCACTATGCACGCATTCCGCCAATCCTCAGGCACCTCACCATGAGTCATACATACATTAAATAACCTTACCAACCAGTCAATAATACAGTCACCCCCTTTTTTAATAAATTCCACTGCAATACCATCCAAACCTGCTGCCTTGCCGGCTTTCATCTTCCGCAAAGCTTTCACTACCTCTTCTCTGTTTACCAAATCATTTTCCCTAACCCTCTCACTTTGCACACCACCTCGACCAAAACACCCTATATCTGCCACTCTATCATCAAACACATTCAACAAACCTTCAAAATACTCACTCCATCTCCTTCTCACATCACCACCACTTGTTTTCACCTCCCCATTTGCGCCCTTCACTGAAGTTCCCATTTGCTCCCTTGTCTTACGCACTTTATTTACCTCCTTCCAGAACATCTTTTTATTCTCCCTAAAATTTAATGATACTCTCTCACCCCAACTCTCATTTGCCCTTTTTTTCACCTCTTGCACCTTTCTCTTGACCTCCTGTCTCTTTCTTTTATACATCTCCCACTCAGTTGCATTTTTTTCCTGCAAAAATTGTCCAAATATATATATATATATATTTATGGATCTGGAGAAGGCATATGGTAGAGTTGATAGAGATGCTCTGTGGAAGGTATTGAGAATATATGGTGTGGGAGGAAAGTTGTTAGAAGCAGTAAAAAGTTTTTATCGACGATGTAAGGCATGTGTACGTGTAGGAAGAGAGGAAAGTGATTGGTTCTCAGTGAATGTAGGTTTGCGGCAGGGGTGTGTGATGTCTCCATGGTTGTTTAATTTGTTTATGGATGGGGTTGTTAGGGAGGTGGATGCAAGAGTTTTGGAAAGAGGGGCAAGTATGAAGTCTGTTGGGGATGAGAGAGCTTGGGAAGTGAGTCAGTTGTTGTTCGCTGATGATACAGCGCTGGTGGCTGATTCTTGTGAGAAACTGCAGAAGCTGGTGACTGAGTTTGGCAAAGTGTGTGAAAGAAGAAAGTTAAGAGTAAATGTGAATAAGAGCAAGGTTATTAGGTACAGTAGGGTTGAGGGTCAAGTCAATTGGGAGGTGAGTTTGAATGGAGAAAAACTGGTGGAAGTGAAGTGTTTTAGATATCTGGGAGTGGATCTGGCAGCGGATGGAACCATGGAAGCGGAAGTGGATCATAGGGTGGGGGAGGGGGCGAAAATTCTGGGAGCCTTGAAGAATGTGTGGAAGTCGAGAACATTATCTCGGAGAGCAAAAATGGGTATGTTTGAAGGAATAGTGGTTCCAACAATGTTGTATGGTTGCGAGGCGTGGACTATGGATAGAGTTGTGTGCAGGAGGATGGATGTGCTGGAAATGAGATGTTTGAGGACAATGTGTGGTGTGAGGTGGTTTGATCGAGTAAGTAACGTAAGGGTAAGAGAGATGTGTGGAAATAAAAAGAGCGTGGTTGAGAGAGCAGAAGAGGGTGTTTTGAAATGGTTTGGTCACATGGAGAGAATGAGTGAGGAAAGATTGACCAAGAGGATATATGTGTCGGAGGTGGAGGGAACGAGGAGAAGAGGGAGACCAAATTGGAGGTGGAAAGATGGAGTGAAAAAGATTTTGTGTGATCGGGGCCTGAACATGCAGGAGGGTGAAAGGAGGGCAAGGAATAGAGTGAATTGGAGCGATGTGGTATACCGGGGTTGACGTGCTGTCAGTGGATTGAATCAAGGCATGTGAAGCGTCTGGGGTAAACCATGGAAAGCTGTGTAGGTATGTATATTTGCGTGTGTGGACGTATGTATATAAATGTGTATCGGGGTGGGTTGGGCCATTTCTTTCGTCTGTTTCCTTGCGCTACCTCGCAAACGCGGGAGACAGCGACAAAGCAAAAAGAAAAAAATATATATATATATATATATATATATATATATATATATATATATATATATATATATATATATATTATCCATGGGGATAGGGGAGAAAGAATACTTCCCACGTATTCCCTGCGTGTCGTAGAAGGCGACTAAAAGGGAAGGGAGCGGGGGGCTGGAAATCCTCCCCTCTCAATTTTTTTAATTTTCCAAAAGAAGGAACAGAGAAGGGGGCCAGGTGAGGATATTCCCTCAATGGCCCAGCTGTCTGTTCTTAACGCTACCTCGCTAACGCGGGAAATGGCGAATAGTTTGAAAAAAAAAAAAATATATATATACATATATATATATATATATATATATATATATATATATATATATATATATATATATATATATATACTTCCCACGTATTCCTCGCGTGTCGTAGAAAGCGACTAGAGGGGACGGGAGCGGGGGGCCAGAAATCCTCCCCTCCTTGTATTAACTTTCTAAAATGGGAAACAGAAGAAGGAGTCACGCGGGGAGTGCTCATCCTCCTCGAAGGCTCAGAGTGGGGTGCCTAAATGTGTGTGGATGTAACCAAGATATGAAAAAAGGAGAGATAGGTAGTATGTTTGAGGAAAGGAACCTGGATGTTTTGGCTCTGAGTGAAACGAAGCTCAAGGGTAAAGGGGAAGAGTGGTTTGGAAATGTCTGGGGAGTGAAGTCAGGGGTTAGTGAGAGGACAAGAGCAAGGGAAGGAGTAGCAATACTCCTGAAACAGGAGTTGTGGGAGTATGTGATAGAATGTAAGAAAGTAAATTCTCGATTAATATGGGTAAAATTGAAAGTTGATGGAGAGAGGTGGGTGATTATTGGTGCATATGCACCTGGGCATGAGAAGAAAGATCATGAGAGGCAAGTGTTTTGGGAGCAGCTAAATGAGTGTGTTAGCGGTTTTGATGCACGAGACCGGGTTATAGTGATGGGTGATATGAATGCAAAGGTGAGTAATGTGGCAGTTGAGGGAATAATTGGTATGCATGGGGTGTTCAGTGTTGTAAATGGAAATGGTGAAGAGCTTGTAGAGTTATGTGCTGAAAAAGGACTGATGATTGGGAATACCTGGTTTAAAAAGCGAGATATACATAAGTATACTTATGTAAGTAGGAGAGATGGCCAGAGAGCGTTATTGGATTACGTGTTAATTGACAGGCGTGCGAAAGAGAGACTTTTGGATGTCAATGTGCTGAGAGGTGCAACTGGGGGGATGTCTGATCATTATCTTGTGGAGGCTAAGGTGAAGATTAGTATGGGTTTTCAGAAAAGAAGAGTGAATGTTGGGGTGAAGAAGGTGGTGAGAGTAAGTGAGCTTGGGAAGGAGACCTGTGTGAGGAAGTATCAGGAGAGACTGTGTACAGAATGGAAAAAGGTGAGAACAATGGAAGTAAGGGGAGTGGGGGAGGAATGGGATGTATTTAGGGAATCAGTGATGGATTGCGCAAAAGATTCTTGTGGCATGAGAAGAGTGGGAGGTGGGCTGTTTAGAAAGGGTAGTGAGTGGTGGGATGAAGAAGTAAGAGTATTAGTGAAAGAGAAGAGAGAGGCATTTGGACGATTTTTGCAGGGAAAAAATGCAATTGAGTGGGAGAAGTATAAAAGAAAGAGACAGGAGGTCAAGAGAAAGGTGCAAGAGGTGAAAAAAAGGGCAAATGAGAGTTGGGGTGAGAGACTATCAGTAAATTTTAGGGAGAATAAAAAGATGTTCTGGAAGGAGGTAAATAGGGTGCGTAAGACAAGGGAGCAAATGGGAACTTCAGTGAAGGGCGTAAATGGGGAGGTGATAACAAGTAGTGGTGATGTGAGAAGGAGATGGAATGAGTATTTTGAAGGTTTGTTGAATGTGTCTGATGACAGAGTGGCAGATATAGGGTGTTTGGGTCGAGGTGGTGTGCAAAGTGAGAGGGTTAGGGAAAATGATTTGGTAAACAGAGAAGAGGTAGTAAAAGCTTTGCGGAAGATGAAAGCCGGCAAGGCAGCAGGTTTGGATGGTATTGCAGTGGAATTTATTAAAAAAGGGGGTGACTGTATTGTTGACTGGTTGGTAAGGTTATTTAATGTATGTATGACTCATGGTGAGGTGCCTGAGGATTGGCGGAATGCGTGCATAGTGCCATTGTACAAAGGCAAAGGGGATAAGAGTGAGTGCTCAAATTACAGAGGTATAAGTTTGTTGAGTATTCCTGGTAAATTATATGGGAGGGTATTGATTGAGAGGGTGAAGGCATGTACAGAGCATCAGATTGGGGAAGAGCAGTGTGGTTTCAGAAGTGGTAGAGGATGTGTGGATCAGGTGTTTGCTTTGAAGAATGTATGTGAGAAATACTTAGAAAAGCAAATGGATTTGTATGTAGCATTTATGGATCTGGAGAAGGCATATGATAGAGTTGATAGAGATGCTCTGTGGAAGGTATTAAGAATATATGGTGTGGGAGGCAAGTTGTTAGAAGCAGTGAAAAGTTTTTATCGAGGATGTAAGGCATGTGTACGTGTAGGAAGAGAGGAAAGTGATTGGTTCTCAGTGAATGTAGGTTTGCGGCAGGGGTGTGTGATGTCTCCATGGTTGTTTAATTTGTTTATGGATGGGGTTGTTAGGGAGGTAAATGCAAGAGTCTTGGAAAGAGGGGCAAGTATGAAGTCTGTTGGGGATGAGAGAGCTTGGGAAGTGAGTCAGTTGTTGTTCGCTGATGATACAGCGCTGGTGGCTGATTCATGTGAGAAACTGCAGAAGCTGGTGACTGAGTTTGGTAAAGTGTGTGGAAGAAGAAAGTTAAGAGTAAATGTGAATAAGAGCAAGGTTATTAGGTACAGTAGGGTTGAGGGTCAAGTCAATTGGGAGGTGAGTTTGAATGGAGAAAAACTGGAGGAAGTGAAGTGTTTTAGATATCTGGGAGTGGATCTGTCAGCGGATGGAACCATGGAAGCGGAAGTGGATCATAGGGTGGGGGAGGGGGCGAAAATTTTGGGAGCCTTGAAAAATGTGTGGAAGTCGAGAACATTATCCCGGAAAGCAAAAATGGGTATGTTTGAAGGAATAGTGGTTCCAACAATGTTGTATGGTTGCGAGGCGTGGGCTATGGATAGAGTTGTGCGCAGGAGGATGGATGTGCTGGAAATGAGATGTTTGAGGACAATGTGTGGTGTGAGGTGGTTTGATCGAGTAAGTAACGTAAGGGTAAGAGAGATGTGTGGAAATAAAAAGAGCGTGGTTAAGAGAGCAGAAGAGGGTGTTTTGAAATGGTTTGGGCACATGGAGAGAATGAGTGAGGAAAGATTGACCAAGAGGATATATGTGTCGGAGGTGGAGGGAACGAGGAGAAGAGGGAGACCAAATTGGAGGTGGAAAGATGGAGTGAAAAGGATTTTGTGTGATCGGGGCCTGAACATGCAGGAGGGTGAAAGGAGGGCAAGGAATAGAGTGAATTGGAGCGATGTGGTATACAGGGGTTGACGTGCTGTCAGTGGATTGAATCAAGGCATGTGAAGCGTCCGGGGTAAACCATGGAAAGCTGTGTAGGTATGTATATTTGCGTGTGTGGTCGTGTGTATGTACATGTGTATGGGGGGGGTTGGGCCATTTCTTTCGTGTGTTTCCTTGCGCTACCTCGCAAACGCAGGAGACAGCGACGAGGTATAAAAAAAAAAAATATATATATATATATATATATATATATATATTTCTTTCTTTTCTTTTTCTTTCAAACTATTCGCCATTTCCCACATTTTGAAAATGGTAGCACCAAGAACAGCGGACTGGGCCTCCGAGGGAACATCCCCACCCGGCCCCCTCTCTGTTCCTCTTTATTACCGCACATCTCTCTTACCCTTTCATTGCTTACTCAGTCAAACCACCTCACACCATATATTGTCCTCAAACAGTTCATTTCGAACACATCCACTCTCCTCTGCACAACCCTATCTATAGCCCATGCCTCACAATCACATAACATTATTGGAACCACTATTCCTTCAGTCATACCTATTTTTGCTCTGAAATAACGTTCTTGCCTTCCACACATTCGGCAATGCTCCCAGAACCTTCGGCACCTCACCCACCCTGTGACTAACTTCCACTTTCATGGTTCCATCCGCTGCTAAGTCCATTCCCAGTTATCTAAAACACTTAACTTCCTCCAGTTTTTCTCCATTCATATTGATTATTTATTTATTTTCCTGTTTTGCTGTCTCCCACGTTAGCGAGGTAGCGCAAGGAAACAGATGAAAGAAATGGCCCAACCCACTCACATACACGTATATACATACACGTCCACACACGCTAATATACATACCTATACATCTCAACATATACATATATATACACACACAGACATATACATATATACACATGTACATAATTCATACTGTCTGCCTTTATTCATTCCCACCGCCACCCCGCCACACATGAAAAAACAACCCCCTCCCCCCTCATGTGCGCGAGGTAGCGCTAGGAAAAGACAACAAAGGCCACATTAGTTCACACTCAGTCTCTAGCTGTCATGTAATAATGCACCGAAACCACAACTCCCTTTCCACATCCAGGCCCCACAGAACTTTCCAAGGTTTACCCCAGACGCTTCGCATGCCCTGGTTCAATCCATTGACAGCACATCGACCCCGGTATACCACATTGTTCCAATTCACTCTATTCCTTGCACGCCTTTCACCCTCCTGCATGTTCAGGCCCCAATCACTCAAAATCTTTTTCACTCCATCTTTCCACCTCCAATTTGGTCTCCCACCTCTCCTCGCTCCCTCCAACTCTGACACATATATCCTCTTGGTCAATCTTTCCTCACTCATTCTCTCCATGTGACCAAACCATTTCAAAACACCCTCTTCTGCTCTCTTAACCACACTCTTTTTATTACCACACATCTCTCTTACCCTTACATTACTTACTCGATCAAACCATCTCATACCACATATTGTCCTCAAACATCTCATTTCCAGCACATCCACCCTCCTCCGTGCAACTCTATCCATAGCCCACTCCTCGCAACCATATAACATTGTTAGAACCACTATTCCTTCAAACATACCCATTTTTGCTTTCCGAGATAATGTTCTCGACTTCCACACAGTCTTCAAGGCTCCCAGAACTTTCGCCCCCTCCCCTACCCTTTGATTCACTTCTGATTCCATGGTTCCATCCACTGCCAAATCCACTCCCAGATATCTAAACCACTTTACTTCCTCCAGTTTTTCTCCATTCAAACTTACTTCCCAATTGACTTGTACCTCAACCCTACTGTACCTAATAACCTTGCTCTTATTCACATTTACTCTCAGCTTTCTTCTTTCACACACTTTACCAAACTCAGTCACCAGCTTCTGCAGTTTCTCACACGAATCAGCCACCAGCGCTGTATTATCAGTGAACAACAACAGACTCACTCCCCAAGCTCTTTCATCCACAACAGACTGCATACTTGCCCCTCTTTCCAAAACTCTTGCATTCACCTCCCTAACAACCCTATCCATAAACAAGCTAAACAAACTTGGAGACCTCACACACCCCTGCCACAAACCTACATTCACTGAGAACCAATCACTTTCCTCTCTTCCTACATGTACACATGCTTTACATCCTCGATAAAAACTTTTCACTGCTTCTAACAACTTGCCTCCCACACCATATATTCTTAGTACCTTCCACAGAGCATCTCTATCAACTCTATCATATGCCTTCTCCAGATCCATAAATGCTACATACAAATCCATTTGCTTTTCTAAGTATTTCTCACATACATTCTTCAAAGCAAACACCTGATCCAAACATCCTCTCCCACTTCTGAAACCACACTGCTCTTCCCCAATCTGATGCTCTGTACATGCCTTCACCCTCTCAATCAATACCCTCCCATATAATTTCCCAGGAATACTCAACAAACTTATACCTCTGGAATTTGAGCACTCACTTTTATCCCCTTTGCCTTTGTTCAATGGCACTATGCAAGCATTCTGCCAATCCTCAGGCACCTTACCATGAGACATACATACATTAAATAACCTTACCAGCCAGTCTACAATACAGTCACCCCCTTTTTTAATAAATTCTACTGCAATACCATCCAAACCCGCTGCCTTGCCGGCTTTCATCTTCCACAAAGCTTTTACTACCTCTTCTCTGTTTACCAAATCATTTCCCCTAACCCTCTCACTTTGCACTCCAACTCGACTATAACACCCTATATCTGCCACTCTATCATCAAACACATTCAACAAACCTTCTAAATACTCACTCCGTATCCTTCTCACATCACCACTATTTGTTATCACCTCCCCATTAGCGCCCTTCACTGAAGTTCCCATTTGTTCCCTTGTCTTACGCACTTTATTTACCTCCTTCCAAGACATCTTTTTATTCTCCCTAAAATTTAATGATACTCTCTCACCCCAACTCTCATTTGCCCTCTTTTTCACCTCTTGCACCTTTCTCTTGACATCCTGCCTCTTTCTTTTATACATCCATCTCCCACTCATTTGCATTATTTCCCTGCAAAAATCATCCAATTACCTCTCTCTCCTCTTTCAGTGATAATATTACTTCTTCATCCCACCACTCATTACCCTTTCTAATCTGCCCACCTCCCACGCTTCTCATGCCACAAGCATCTTTTGCGCAAGCCATCACTGCTTCCCTAAATACATCCCATTCCTCCCCCACTCCCCTTATGTCCTTAGATCTCACCTTCTTCCATTCTGTACTCAGTCTCTCCTGGTACTTCCTCACACAGGTCTCCTTCCCAAGCTCACTTACTCTCACCACTTTTCACCCCAACATTCTCTTTTCTTTTCTGAAAACCTCTACAAATCTTCACTTTCTCCTCCACAAGATAATGATCAGACATCCCTTCAGTTGCACCTCTCAGCACATTAACATCCAAAAGTCTCTCTTTCGCACGCCTATCAATTAACATGTAATCCAATAATGCTCTCTGGCCATCTCTCCTACTTCCATACGTATACTTGTGTATATATCTCTTTTTAAACCAGGTATTCTTAATCACCAGTCCTTTTTCAGCTCATAAATCTACAAGCTCTTCACCATTTCCATTTACAACACTGAACACCCCATGTACACCTGTTATTCCCTTAACTGCCACATTACTCTCCTTTGCATTCAGATCACCCATTCATATTTATCTCCCAGTTGATTTGTCCCTCAGCCCGTACTGAATCTAATACCCTTGCTCTTATTCAGATTTACTCTCAACTTGCATCTTTCACATACGCTACCAAACTTAGTCACCAACCTTTGCATATTTTCACTCAGTTCAGTCACCAGCGCTGTATCATCAGCGAACAACAACTAACTCACTTTGCAAGCCCTCTCATCCAGAACAGACTGCATACTTGCTCCTCTCTCCAAAACTCTTGCATTCACCTCACTAACCACCCCATCCATCAACAAATTAAACATCCAGGGAGATATCATGCACCCCTGCCAGAAGCCAACATTCACTGGAAACTAATCACTTTCCTCTTTTCCTACTCGTACTCATGCCTTACCTCCTTGGTAAAAACTTTTCACTGCTTCTGGCAAATTACCTCCCTCGCCATATACTCATAAAACCTTCCACAAAGCATCTCTACTTACCCTATCATATTCCTTCTCCAGATCCATAAATGCTACATACAAATCCATCTGATTTTCTAATTTTTTCTCACATACATTCTTCAAAGCAAACACCTGATTTGCATGTGGCATTTATTGATCTGGAGAAGGCATTTGATTGTGTTGATAGAGGTGCTTTGTTGAAGGTCTCAAAAATATATGGTGTGGGACGTAAGCTGCTAGAAGCAGTGAAATTTTTTTTATTATGGGTGTAAGTCGTTTGTATGAGTAGGACGATTGGAGAGGGATTTGTTCACATTGAAGGTCGGTCTGCGTCAAGGGTGTAATTTCACTATGGTTGTTTAATTAGTTTATGGGTTTTGTGTTGAGGAAGGTAAATGGAAGAGTTTTGGAGAGAGGAGTGAGTATGCAGTCTGTTAGGGATGAGCGGGCCTGGCAAGTGAGTCAGTTGTTGCTTGCTGATGATACACCACTGGTGGCTGATTCAAGTGAGAAACTGCAGAAATTGGTGACTGAGTTTAGAGTGTGTGAGAGGAGAAGGTTGAGAGTAAATGTGAATAAAAACAAGGGTGTTGGTTTGAACTGGGTTAAAGAATAAGTTAGTTGGGATGTAAGTTTGAATGGAAAAAATTGGAGGAATGGAAGTGTTTTAGATGTTTGGAAGTGGACTTGGTAGTGAAAGGAACCATGGAAGCAAAAGTGAGGGGGGAGGGGGCAAAGTTTCTGGGAGTGATGAAGAATGTGTGGGAAGGGAGAATGTTATCTTGGAAGGCATAAATGGGTGTGTTTAAAGTACAGTAAATCCTTCATTTGATGCATTTTGGTTATAATGGACCAGGCCAATAGTGATACTTTTATTATTATTTCTATTATTATACTTTGTCGCTGTCTCCCACATTAGCGAGGTAGCGCAAGGAAACAAGACGAAAGAATGGCCCAACCCACCCACATACACATGTATATACATACACGTCCACACATGCACATATACATACATATACATTTCAGCATATACACTTTTATACATAAACAGATATTTACATGTATACACATGTACATAATTCGTACTTGCTGCCTTTATTCATTTCCGTTGCCACCCCGCCACACATGCAATGACAACCCCCTCCCCCCGCATGTGCGTGAGGTAGCACTAGAAAAAGACAACAAAGGCCACATTCGTTCACACTCAGTCTCTAGCTGTCATGTAATAATGCACCGAAACCACAGCTCCCTTTCCACATCCAGGCCCCACAAAACTTTCTGTGGTTTACCCCAGACACTTCACATGCCCTGGTTCAATCCACTGACAGCACGTTGACCCTGGTATACCACATAGTTCCAATTCACTCTATTCCTTGCATACCTTTCACCCTCCTGCATGTTCAGACCCCGATCACTCAAAATCTTTTTCACTCCATCTTTCCACCTCCAGTTTAGTCTCCCACTTCTTGTTCCCTCCACCTCTGACACATATATCCTCTTTGTCAATCTTTCCTCACTCATTCTCTCCATGTGACCAAACCATTTCAAAACACCCTCTTCTGCTCTCTCAACCACACTCTTTTTAGTACCACACATCTCTCTTACCCATTCATTACTTACTCAATCAAACCACCTCACACCACGTATTGTCCTCATACATCTCATTTCCAACAGATCCATCCTCCTCTGCACAACTCTGTCTATAGCCCATGCCTCGCAACCATATGACATTGCTGGAACCACTATTCCTTCAAACATACCCATTTTTGCTTTCCGAGATAATGTTCTATCCTTCCACACATTCTTCACCCCTCCCAGAACCTTCACCCCCTCCCCACCCTGAGACTCACTTCCGCTTCCATGGTTCCATCCGCTGCCAGACCCGCTCTCAGATATCTAAAACACTTCACTCCCTCCAGTTTTTCTCCATTCAACCTTACCTCCCAATTGACTTGCCCCTCAACCCTACTGGACCTAATAATCTTGCTCTTATTCACATTTACTCTCAGCTTTCTTCTTTCACACACTTTACCAAACTCAGCCACCAGCTTCTGCAGTTTCTCACCCAAATTGTCCACCAGCGCTGTATCATCAGCGAACAACAACTGACTCACTTCCCAAGCTCTCTCATCCACAACAGACTGCATGGTTGCCCTTCTCTCCAAAACTCTTGCATTCACCTCCCTAACAACTCCATCTATAAACTAATTAAGCAACCACAGAGACATCACGCACCCCTGCCGCACACCGACATTCACTGAGAACTAATCACTTTCCTCTCTTCCTACTTGTACACATGGCTTACATCCTTGATATAAACTTTTTACTGCTTCTAACAACGTGCCTCCCACACCATATATTCTTAATACCTTCCACAGAGCATCTCTATCAACTCTATCATATGCCTTTTCCAGGTCCATAGATGCTACATACAAATCCATTTGCTTTTCTAAGTATTTCTCACAAACATTCTTCAAAGCAACCACCTGATGCACACATCCTCTACCACTTCTGAAACCACACTGCTCTTCCCCAATCTGATGCTCTGTACATGCCTTCACCCTCTCAGTCAATACCCTCCCATATAATTTCCCAGGTATACTCAACAAACTTATACCTCTGTAATTTAATCACTCACCTTTATCCCTTTTGCCTTTGCACAATGGCACTATGCATTAATCACTCACCTTTATCCCTTTTGCCTTTGCACAATGGCACTATGCATGCTTTCCACCAATCCTCAGGCACCTCACCATGAGTCATACACACATTAAATATCCTTACCAACCAGTCAACAACACAGTCACCCCCTTTTTTATGAATTCCACTCTAATACCATTCCTGGCTCAGGTCGAGTGTGTGTGCTCGCAAACTCGCTGCCTTGCTGGCTTTCATCTTCTGCAAAGCTTTTACTGTCTCTTCTCTGTTTACCAAATCATTCTCCCTGACCCTCTCACTTCGCACACCACCTCAACCAAAACACTGTATATCTGCCACTCTATCATCTAACACATTCAACAAACCTTCAAAATACTCACTCCGTCTCCCTCTTACATCACCACTACTTGTTATCACCTCCCCATTAGCCCCCTTCACCAATGTTCCCATTTGTTTTCTTGTCTTACTCACTTTATTTACCTCCTTCCAAAACATCCTTTTATTCTTCCTAAAATTTAATGATACTCTCTCACCCCAACTCTCATGTGCCCTCTTTTTCACCTCTTGCACCTTTCTCTTGACCTCCTGCCTCTTTCTTTTATACATTTACCAGTCATTTGCATTATTTCCCTGCAAAAATCGTCCAAATGCCTCTCTCTTCTCTTTCACTAATAATCTTACTTCTTCATCCCACCACTCACTAATCTTTCTGATCTGCCCACCTTCCATGCTTCTTATGCCACAAGCATCTTTGCTTGAGCCATCGCTACTTCCCTAAATACATCCCATTCCTCCCCCACTCCCATTACGTCCTTTGCTCTCACCTTTTTCCATTATGCACTCAGACTCTCCTGGTACTTCCTCACACAAGTCTCCTTCCCAAGCTTACTTACTCTCGCCACTCTCTTCACCCCAACATTCTCTCTTCTTTTCTGAAAACCTCTACAAATCTTCACCTTCGCCTCCACAAGATAATGATCAGATAACGAAATATTACATTTATTACTGAAAATTTTATTAAAGACTTTAAAAAATTTGAAAATCTTAACTGCCTCACCATGTGCATTTCATATCACCCTTGTTTTTAGTAGCATGGGGTATA
Organism: Panulirus ornatus; assembly: GCF_036320965.1. Taxonomy (NCBI): domain Eukaryota; kingdom Metazoa; phylum Arthropoda; class Malacostraca; order Decapoda; family Palinuridae; genus Panulirus; species Panulirus ornatus. The sequence goes on from NC_092229.1 coordinate 31,845,497, forward strand.
CTCGCTTTGTTTTGGCCTCAGTCTGCCTCAAGCTATCATGCTTTCAGGTTGTATACAGAGAATTTTGACTGTTTATTAGATAATTTGGAATCCTAACAATTCAAAATGGCATCAAGTGATAGAGGAATTAAAAGAAAGCTTGTGAACTAGAGGAGTTAAAAGAAAGCTTGTGAACTTTATATTGTAAAAAGAAATGGCTCATAGGTTACATTCAATTTAACAGGCTTTCAGCGTTAACAGACACTCCCTCCCCCCAATTAGTCCATTATATCGAGGGTTTACTGTAACAGTAGTTTCAACAACATTATATGATTTTGAGTCATGGACTATTGATAGGGTTGTGCGAAGGAGGGTGGATGTGTTGTAAATGAAATGTTTGAGGGAGTATGTGGTGTGAGGTGGTTTGATTGAGTAAGTAACGAAAGGGTAAGAGAGATGCGTGGTAATGAAAAGAGTATGATTGAGAAATTAGAAGAGGGTGTTTTGAAATGGTTTGGACATATAGAGAGAATGAGTGAGGAAAGGATATATGTTTCAAAAGTGGAGGGAATAAGAAGCGGGAGACCAAATTTGAGGTATAAAGATGGATTGTAAAGATTTTGAGTGATTGGGGCATGAATATGCAGGAGGGTCAAAGGCATGCACAAAATAGAGTGAATTCGAATTATGTGGTGTACTGGGTTTGACATGCTGTTACTGTTAATGAACCAAACCAGGGCATGTGAAACATTCTGGGTAAACCATGGAAAGGTCTGTGGGGCTGGATGTGTATATGGAGCTCTTTATGTGTGTGTGTGTGTGTGTATGTGTGTTGATACTTGTTATCACACTAGTCCTTGATGGTAGTTATAAAGGTGAAATTGCAATTTAGAAGGAGTCCAGATGATTTTATTTAACATGTCATTTTTCTATACATGCAGCACTACATATTTTATGGAGACAGTTCGCACTCATCAGGTGCAAACAATTCATAAAGTTTTTAAATCCTAGCACCACCCCAAAAATTCCATCTTCCTTGTGCTATTCTTGAACATGCACTGGCCTGACCATGAAAGGGAAAGTAGGGGGTGCCTTGTGGTTAAGGGAGGTTGACCTAAGTATCAAGATGTGTGTTCAACTATTTTTCTTATGTTATCGTTTCTTGACATTTCTTTCATAATGATTTGCTTGATATTAGTTTGTGCTTGAAAGTTCCTTGGGGACAAATTAAAGTTCTGAGTATTAGCAATTAAGACAGATTCAATGATATTATGGGGTGCATAATCAGATGAGTAGTACAATATGACTGAGTTGTTAAGGTCTACAGTGTGATTGTTTTCATGACAATGTTTAGCAATTGCATTACTGTGGCCATCCCTGCATACTGAATGACTGTGCCAATAGTATCTCTCAGTTAGTTTTACTGGTGTAGCCAGTATATACATCTTTGCATGCCTTACATTTTTGTGGAGGAAATACAGCACCCAAAAGTGAAATTCCAAATTGAAGTGGCAGTCAGAATGAGCAAAGAAAGAATTTCCTTCTTTAAAGATAGCTTAAGGCATACTGAAGAGGGTTGCTGGTAATCACAGTGTTAGAAAAACTAGTTACAGCATATGGTATATGATGATTTCTCCCTAAGAGCATTATATGCTTGTACCCACAATAAACCTTAGCCATGTATCGTCTTTGAAAATATGTAGGATGGACGGTTTTTTGTGGATACTGTAGATTGTAGCTAAGCGTTTGTTTGAGTAGTAGGAATACAGTACAGTATTTTCAAAAGTGATTACATTTGTAACTAAATGTTTTCTTAACTTACCTATACATATATTTGAAAAAAATTGGAAATGAAAAGATTCATCCTTTGGAGCACTTCAGTGAAAATTGTGTAAGGAAAGAAATTAATATCATTAGTACTAAGATATAAAGAAATGCAATATAGTAGTAAAACAAAACATTAGTCAAACCTGTAGATTCTTAATCCAAATAAGCACACTAATACTTTAGTTGGTGGAGTATGTAGACAGGCAGATGGCTGATGCACAACTGACAGCTATGTAGTCTGTGGTCCTGGGGTAGTGGGGACCATAGTATGGTATCTACATATGGCGAATTTTGGATAATTTCTCTCTGTATTTCAATACAGTCTAGTATTGATTTTTTGTTGAGACAATATACAGCACAATAACTTAATAGCTAGATGAATGAATGATTTAGTTGGAATTGATTTCATCATGGTATTTTGATGTTTTCTCCAAGTTCTTCCTTAAATCATAGATGATGGAAGTATTATCACAATATTCAGCATGCATTATTTTCTTTGAAATCCCTTTATCAGGCTGCTTTCTTGAGGACAGTAATGGTAACATGCCTACCCTAGGCAGGACTGAACTCATTAATAGGGAGTGATCTCTTCTTGGAATCCATTGTGATGGCTTAAATGTTATAACCTGTCCACACAGGGAAGGTCATAGGGAATATCAGTGTTCAACAGAAGAAGGATGCTGATCCAATGAGTATACTGTGCTTGATAAAAGCCCCACGGTTACCTCAAGTGATTCAGAACTGCAGCTGAATATTTCATAACATTCTTTGTAATTGCTTAGTTTCATAGTTTTGATATTGTTTTATCTATTGTTTTCTTACATTTTGCAATGAATTACATAAACCATAAGGTATACATAGATGCGCACACAAAAATAAGTTACTACGTTAGCCATGTGCTCACGCTGTTACGATAGCTAATCGCGGCTGAACTTGTCATGAATAAGTTGTCTCTTCTTTGAGTAAACAATGACAGTCTTTACTTTTTCTTTGTTTTTCAGTCTTTATTGTTTTATGTATTGTTTGGTACAGTTTGCAGTAAGTTATATAAACTTTACACATGAGGTGAACATGAAAGCAGATGAATATGTGTACAAAAATGAGTCACTACGTTAGCCCTTTGACCATGGTGTTACAACCGGCAATCCAAGCTGAACTCATTCTGAGGAAATTTTCATTTTTTTTATTATATATTTTGCTTTGTCGCTGTCTCCCGCATTAGTGAGGTAGCGCAAGGGAACAAACAAAAGAATGGCCCAACCTACCCGCATACACATGTATATACATACACTTCCACACACGCACATATAAATACCTATACATCTCAACGTTTCCCCTTTTAGAAAGTTAAAATACAAGGAGGGGAGGGTTTCTAGCCCCCCCCCCCGCTCCTGTCCCCTTTAGTCGCCTTCTACGACATGTGAGGAATGCGTGGGAAGTATTCTTTCTCCCCTATCCCCAGGGACGTGTATGTATATACATGTGTATGTGGGTGGGTTGGGCCATTCTTTCGTCTGTTTCCTTGCGCTACCTCGCTAACGCGGGAGACAGCGACAAAGCAAAATAATAAAAAATAATAAACATCTCAATGTATACATATATATGCACACACAGACATATACATTTATACACATGTACATAATTCATACTGTCTGCTTTTATTCATTCCCATCGCCACCCCGCCACGCATGAAATAACAACCCCCTCCCCCCTCATGTGCGCGAGGTAGCACTAGGAAAAGACAACAAAGGCCACATATGTTCACACTCATTCTCTAGCTGTCATGTATTAATGCACCGAAACCACAGCTCCCTTTCCACATCCAGGCCCCACAGAATTTTCCCATGGTTTACCCCAGACGTTTCACATGCCCTGGTTCAATCCATTGACAGCACATTGACCCCGGTATACCACATCGTTCCAATTCACTCTATGCCTTGCACGCCTTTCACCCTCCTGCATGTTCAGGCCCCGATCACTCAAAATCTTTTTCACTCCATCTTTCCACCTCCAATTTGGTCTCCCACTTCTCCTCGTTCCCTCCACCTCTGACACATATATCCTCTTGGTCAATCTTTCCTCACTCATTCTCTCGATGTGACCAAACCATTTCAAAACACCCTCTTCTGCTCTCTCAATCACACTCTTTTTATTACCACACATCTCTCTACCCTGTTATTACTTACTCGATCAAACCACCTCACACCACATATTGTCCTCAAACATCTCATTTCCAGCACATCCACCTTCCTCCACACAACTCTCTCCATAGCCCACACCTCACAACCATATGGCATTGTTGGAACCACTATTCCTTCAAACATAGCCATTTTTGCTTTTCGAGATAATGTCCTTGACTTCCACACATTCTTCAACGGTCCCAGAACTTTCGCCCCCTCCCCTACCCTTTGATTCACTTCCGCTTCCATGGTTCCATCTGCTGCCAAATCTACTCCCAGATATCTAAAACACTTCACTTCCTCCAGTCTTTATTTTTGCTTAGTTTCTTTGTCTTCATAATTTTTTGTATATTGTTTTACTGCATTTTTCAGAAAATAATTGAAAAATATCTCAGAACTATATGTATGTAAATGTGTATTTAGATTTGAGATACTAGGTATGGTGGGCTGACCTTTGAGTACCCTAATGACGACAACACATGATGGTAGAGTAGTATTTTTCTTAACCATAGAAATTTTGCTGAACTCGGTCAAATTTTTTTTTTTTCAGACCATGGGAGTTTCCTAATTATAGATCACCTTATTAATTACATATCACTGTATAACACTGGCTAAATACATACTGAACTAACCCAACAAGCACTAAACATCCAACCTCTCAACTCAGTCTTAAACTCCAACCAACTAGACATACACTCATAAGAAACCACACTCCCCAGTCAGACTTGAGTCACTCTATCCTGTCCTCACCATGGACATCATTCATCACTACCATACTATGAACACCATTTACACATATCTCAAGACCTTTCATGCCCATGATGCAACTATGTTAAAGAAGACAAAGAGTGCTTACTTCTTACTTGCTTGCAGTCTCCACATACAGACACACAGAATTACAACACTTTATGATTTATGGTCCCATCCACTGAATATGGCCAGAATCCTGAGTGCTAAAGGAGCCTCATAAAGATAGAAGGGATTTTTGAGGCAGGAAATGATTAAGTAAACATAGAAAAATAATTATTTGATGTGGGGGGTAAATTCTATTTCACTTTTTCCTTTTGAATGAAATTGTCAGAGAAATCAAGAAGCAATAATATATGTTTTTATTGTATTTTCCTCTTAAAACTTTCCTTGCTTTTATTCAGCAAAACAGCACTATATATTACAGATTATGTTGTTGGTGAGAATACTAATTATGATAATCTTTTAATACTATTTCACCCTTTCCTGTTTTTAAAGGCAGCATAAGAAACAGATGAAGAATGGCCCCAGTACTTAACATCCACTCTCAGTCTGTTTTGTATGTTGCACCAAAGCCAGAGCCAGTTATCCATAGCCAACCCTGAAAGATCTTTCGATGGTTTCCCTTTGCCATTTTATATGGCCTGGTTCAGACCACCTTTAGTATTCCACATCCCTACAATTTGCTCTGTCACATGCATATATATCACCCACCAGCATGCCTAGGCCCTAATAATTCAAAGCCTCTTTCATGCCTTTTCATATCCTTCTTAGTCTCCCCTTGCTCCTTCCCCTTCAGACACATGACCAGTTAGTCATTGTTACAATGATGATTGATGATTTATTGGTTATTTGTTTTATTTGTTTTTAGTTTTTGTCCTAAAGCTTTTACAGATAACACTTTCTTTCAAAATTTGTTTATATTTTATCTAGGTCTTCAGAAAATTTCTTATTATTTCAGTATATATCTGTTGTAGGTTTTTCAAATGGCTGCAAAATTGGTGTTACAAGTCCAACAGGTGAGCAGCTGCTAACAACCACCATATACCCATTCCGTGGCAACCAGCACCTTCAGGCAGAGGACTGGTGCAAGGACCACAATGCCAGAACACTTAGGGAAATAGTCCATAAATATGGGTAAGTTCAAAAACACTAGTAGTCCATGCATATGAGTGAAATCAAAGATTTTTATCATGAGTAAATCTGTTGAATGTGGTACTTCTTTTAATTATGTTTATCCCCAAAGCAGGAACTTTTTAGAAAATAGAAAATCTTTATTTTTTCCGTACCATATGATAGAATTATTTTTTCTAGAACACATAACATATAAAACGATATGGTAGATCTATTCACATGAATGGTAAGGTTCACAGAAAAAATTTTCATGAAAGTTAAAGCTGTCTCTAAAGCTGACTCTGCCAGCTGCATGATGAATCCCTCGCCATATGAAGCAATATATAGACACTTTACAATACCAGTGTTGTAGTTTTGTTACACTTCCTAGTGTTACTCAGGACCTTTCTGAAGGCTCTTACAGCCAAAGGCTGCACTCTTTCTAGTATCAGAGAAGTGTACCCAGTAGATTCATATGGAGTGAGACTTTCACAAGACTGTACTCCCAATGATACAGCTTCACCAAAGTTAACTTGTTACTTGTAACCTTTAACAGGCAGAATCCAGTAACACTCAAGCATATATTCAGTTTCTTTACGCAATAATCCTATTCCTCCCTTTGCAAATGGTTGATATTTTGGTATATACCAAATATTTACTTAACACATTATACCCCTTTCTGTTTTCAGTAATTACTTTTTGTGTAGTACACCTAGAAATTTGGAATGTTAGATAGCTAATTCCTCATCATAATTGATTTGTTTCTTTTCTAGGGTATTAGATAACTTATGTATTTTGTCTTTTTTTACATCACAAAACAGAAAAATTTCCCTCCAAATCACTTGTGTTTCCAAGGAAGGAATCCCAGTCTCCTTATACTCAGCATAAGCGATTCAAAAATGCACAAACAATGAAGTGGAGTAAATTTTAAATTTTCTTTGAATTTCTTATGGGAACCTTCGAGCACTGGTCTATTTTTATGTAGCTTGTTACCTGTAAGTTACTCTTTGTTCATAAAATGGAGCTTAAAATGTTGCAGAAAGTGAGCTCAGGGCATAAATTTCCTGATGAATTTCAGCTCAGACTTCTCAATACTGGTCTATTATTTATTAATTCCAGGGTTCTTATTATTTGCCACCGTCACAATACACAAAAAACTTATACAATTCTTCCTGTGTGTTCTCTATGATCTTGGATAACCTGCTGCTTGGAGATGTTGGCTGCATTTTCTTCACAAAATCATAATAGTGATTTGTTTCAGTCTCTATCATGGCTGTCAAATCATTATCAAAATATTTGTAAGAAGTACTTTAGCTTGTCAGAATTATTGGTGACAAAACAGGCATCTGTTATACCTGAATTATTTCAATCAAAAAGAAATTGTGTTAGAGTGAAGCTGGCGACAACTATCCATGCACAAGGCAGATGGCTGATGTTACAAAGCATTTTCCTGCCTCACACTGGGACAAGGATTATCTTCATCTTCACTGCTAGCAATATCATGCCCTTTTTTCTCTTGCCTTGGTTATTCATCTTTGTGAAAACTACATCCACTTGATTAACTGCCACCCTCCTCTAAACTGTTTAGGTCAAGTGTGATAACTTGGGTTTTGTACAGTTTGTGCAAGGTGTTGTTACCTATACACTTAAGCATTGTGATGGTTACTGGCCACTTGAGCAGAAAAAAATTGGACATGTGTGGAAACCTTCTGACATGCCAGTAGGTGAGTTCTAATTATCACCCTATTGTCAGCCATGGAATTTTTAGAAATGAGGTCAATTCCCGAAGGTAGTGTCCCACATATGGGATGTCAGTAGTCAGCAATTAAAAGTTGAGTTCTTTACTATTGTATTAATTGTGAATCACCGAAATTCATTGGTGTTAAAGCTAAATCAATTTAGAGACATCTTATTTGAATTTTTTGACCACTTTTTGTCTTTTGCAAGAATCTTGTGAAAAAAAATTTAAACACAGCAAGGCTTTAACTTACTGTAGCAATGCATTCCTGGACAACCTGTAACAAGTCAAGTTTGTCCTGACAAATAATTGAAACCCATGTTATGAGGGAAGATATGTTTTTGACCAAATTTTTTCCAGTGTAACTTATGGATGTATTATACTGTACCTGAAACAGCTTAGCTCACCACCCATATGTAGTCCCATGCTCTATCATGACATAATTTGAAAAAGGTACTGTACTGAAACATGGTGATGTGTGTTTTTGGTGCTCTTTAAGTGGGATGGGATGGGCTCATGGGAGTTCTAATTAGGAGGGGTATTTGAGTTGTATACATCACCCTTGCATTATCTGATTTGCCAAGAGTTACCATATCAGAGGTAATGCAAATTATATTTTTTTCATACATGTTCACCATTTCCCGCATTAGTAAGGTAGTACTAGGAGCAGATGGAGAAGTGTCCTCATTTGCTCATATCCACCATCTGGTTGTCATCCATTGTGCACTAAAGCCAGAGTCCCCTATCCACAATCAGGCCTCACATATCTTTTCATGATTTTCACTGATTGTATCTTATTCCCTGGTTCAGACCACTGACAGCACATCATCCCTTTTATACCACTTTTCTTTAATTTGCTCCATCCCCTGTATGCCTGATCCCTTGCTGCATGTTCATGCTGTGAACCTTCAAAGCATCTGGCATTCTATCCTTCCACCTCCCCCTTGGTTTCCATCTTTTCCTTTATCCATCCACTTTTGACTTTTGTACTTCTTAGTCATCGTATCCCCATTCATCCTATCCTTAAGTCCAGATCACATCAGACCACCTTATTGAGCTCTCTCTTACATATATACTCCTCATACTACTAGACCTCTTCCATACCCATCATTTCTTATTTGATCAACCTTTCTCACACTACATATTGTCCTCAAGCATTTCATTTCCAACATATCCACCGTCTCTTATATGCTTTGGTCTGTGGTCCATGCTTCACTTCCATACAGCACTACAGGACTACTGTACGATCACACATAACACATCATAGCTCCTAAAGACAGTGACATCTTTCCATACATTCCTCAGAGTGCCTTTGACCTTTGCCTTGTCACCCACCTTATGGCTCACCTTAATTCTCATGTCTCCATTTCCTTCCATATCCACTTCCAGGTATCTAAAACACTCCATTTCCAGCAGGTTCTCTCCATTCAAAATCATACTCCAAATTGCATTTCTCTCCTCACCGCCAAACCAGATAACCTTGCTTTTATTTTTATTTACTCTTAACTTTTATCTTTCACACACTTTCTCAAACTCAGATACCAGCTTCTAGAGTTTTTCACTGAAATATGCCACCAGTTCATTGTCATCAGCAAACAAGAACTGACTAACCCCCTCAGCCTTCAACAGACTGCAATACTTAATAGTCTCTTCAAGACCCTTGCATTCACCTCCATCACTACCCCATTTGGAAACAGATTAAACAGCTATGTGACACCGCATACCCTTGCGGCAGACCCACCTTCACCTGAAACCACTCACCTTGTGCTCTACCTACTCACACTTGTCATACTCTCATAATAAATGCTCTTCACTGCATCTAGCAGCTTTCATCTCACACCATATATTCTCAGCATCCAAAAAGCATGTCTATCAACCTTATCAAAGGCTTTCTCTAGATCCATAGATGCCACAGACAGGTTGTTCTGTTTCTCAAAGCACCTCTGCACATTTTTTATAGAACACCTGATCCACATACCCATTACCACTCCTATGTACAGACCCTTACCCTGTTGATAATCACTTTCTTAAACAACTTACCCAGTACACTGAACAAACTTATGCTTTTGTTTTTCAAACGTTCACCTTTATGCCCCGTGCCTATACACAGTAAAACCTTTGTTGTCTGTAATTTAAGCTGCAGAAATGTTCAAAACAATGATATTTTTTTTTATTTTGGTTGACAACTCTCAGTCATTAAAAAAATTTGAATATTTGAATTTTTTTGTTAAAAGCATTTCATATCACATTTGCATCATACTGCAACAAATCCTTTACTCTCCTTCTAGTGTTTTGTGGGAATGGTGATTATTTACCACATCCTAAGAGCTTTGTGGTATATTGTTGCTTGCTGGCCTTGCACATTTGTGTATTTTGTACACCTTGTTTGGCTTACTATTGTGGAAAGTAACCCCATTCAAGCATCATCAGCAATTGCCTGATGATTCCTCAAAGACCAAAGCACAAGACAAATGTTTTAAGTCTCAAAAAGGAGATGGAATTCTGCAGAGGCTGTCTAAGAGCGAGTGGGCGAGTCCAAGGTGGCACCTATGAAGGACATTAATGATGTATTGTCATTTTCTTTCCTATGTTAATAAGATATTTTAAAGACATGTAGAATATTTCTAAAGACATATGAAGGGCATGTTAAGTGTCTGAGGTAAACCAGGGAAAGTTCTATGGGGCCTGGATGTGGAAAGGGAGCTGTGGTTTCAGTGCATTATTACATGACAGCTAGAGACTGAGTGTGAACGAAAGTGGCCTTTGTTGTCTTTTCCTAGCACTACCTCGCACACATGAGGGGGAGGAGGGGGTAGTTAATTCATGTGTGGCGGGGTGGCGATGGGAATGAATAGAGGCAGACAGTATGAATTATGTACATGTGTATATATGTATATGTCTGTGTGTGTATATATATGTATACATTGAGTTGTATTGTATATTTGTATGTGTGGATGTGTATGTATATACATGTGTATGTGGGTGGGTTGGGCCATTCTTTTGTCTGTTTCCTTGCGCTACCTCGCTAACATGGGAGACAGCGACAAAGCAAAATATATAATATATATATATAGGGGAGAAAGAATACTTTCCACACCTTCCTCACGTGTCGTAGAAGGCAACTGAAAGGGACGGGAGCGGGGGGGCTGGAAACCCTCCCCTCATATTTTATCTTTCTAAAAGGGGAAACAGAAGAAGGAATCACGCGGGGAGTGCTTATCCTCCTCGAAGGCTCAGATTGGGGTGTCTAAATGTGTGTGGATGTAACCAGGATGAGAAAAAAGGAGAGATGGGTTGTATGTATGAGGAAAGGAACCTGGATGTTTTGGCTCTTGAGTGAAACGAAGCTTACGGGTAAAGGGGAAGAGTGGTTTGGGAATGTCTTAGGAGTAAAGTCAGGCATTAATGAGATGACAAGAGCAAGGGAAGGAGTAACACTACTCCTGAAACATGAGGTGTGGGAGTATGTAATAGAGTGTAAGAAAGTAAACTCTAGATTGATATGGGTAAAACTGAAAGTTGATGGAGAGAGATGGGTGATTATTGGTGCATATGCATGCACCTGGGCATGTTAAGAAAGATCATGAGAGGCAAGTGTTTTGGGAGCAGCTCAATGAGTGTGTTAGTCGTTTTGATGCACGAGACCAGGTTATAGTGATGGGTGATTTGAATGCAAAGGTCAGTAATGTGGCAGTTGAGGGAATAATTGGTGTACATGGGGTGTTCACTGTTATAAATGGAAATGGTGAAGAGCTTGTAGATTTCTGTGCTGAAAAAGGACTGGTGATTGGGAATACCTGGTTTGAAAAGAGAGATATACATAACTATACGTATGTAAGTAGGAGAGA
>NC_092229.1:31858513-31892760 GCF_036320965.1 Panulirus ornatus
ATACATTCTTCAAAGCAAACACCTGATGCACACATCGTAAAGTAAACCACCTCTGAAACCACACTGCTTCTCCCCAATCTGATCCATACATGCCTTCACCCTGTCAATCAATACCCTCCCATGTTATTTCCCAGGAATACTCAACAAACTTATACCTCTGTAATTTGAACACTCACCTGTATCCCCTTTGCATTTGTACAGTGGCATTATGCATGCATTCCGCCAATCCTCAGGCATTTCACCATGAGCCATACATACATTGAAAGTCCTCACCAACCAGTCAATAACGCAGTCACTCCCTTTTTTAATAAATTCCGCTGCATTACCATCCAAACCCACTGCCTTGCCAGCTTTCATCTTCCACAAACCTTTCACTACTTCTTCTCTGTTTACTAAATCATTCTCCCTGCTTGCCCCTTTCTCCAAATCTCTTGCATTCACCTCCTTAACAACCCCACCAGAAACAAATTAAACAACCATGGAGACATCACGCACTTCTTCTGTAAACCGACATTCACTTGGCACCAATCACTTGCCTCTTCCTACTCATACACATGGCTTACATCCTGCTTGTAGCACCTTACCTCCCACACCATATATTCTTAATACCTTCCACAGAGCATCTCTATCAACTCTATCATATGCCTTCTCCAGATCCATAAATGCTACATATCAATCTATCTGTTTTTTCTAAGTATTTCTCACATACAGTCTTCAAAGCAAAACCTTATCCAATCATCCTCTACCACTTTTGAAACCAAATTGCTCTTGTTCTTACCCACTCTGATGCTCTTTGCATGCCCTTACCTTCACAATCAATACTCTCCCATAAAATTTTCCAGGAATACTCAAGAAACCTGTACCTCTGTAATTTGAACACTCCCCTTTATCCTGTTTTGTTTGCATTTGTACAATGGCACTATGCATGCATTCCACCAATCCTCATGCACTTCACCTTCAACCATACATACTTTGAATATCCTCACCAACCAGCTAACAACACAGTCACAGTCTGTTGTGGATGAGAGGGCTTGGGAAGTGAGTCAGTTGTGTTTCACTGATGATGCAGCACTGGCGGCTGATTCGGGTGAGAAGCTTCAGAAGTTGGTGACTGAGTTTGGTAATGTGTGTGAAAGAAGAAATCTGAGAGTAAATGTGAATGAGAGCAAGTTTATTTGGTTCTGTAGGGTTGAGGGACAAGTAAATTAGGAGGTAGGTTTGAATGGAGAAAAACTGGAGGAAGTGAAGTGTTTTAGATATCTGGGAGTGGATTTAGGAGCGTATGGAACGATGGAAGTGGAAGTGAGTCACAGGGTGGGGGAGGGCGTAAAGGTTCTGGGAGTGTTGAAGAATGTGTGAAAGGCAAGAACGGCATGTGAAGCGTCTGGGGTAAACCATGGAAAGTTTTGTGGGGCATGGATGTGGAAAGGGAGCTGTGGTTTCGATGCATTACACATGACAGCTAGCGACTGAATGTGAACGAATGTGCTTTGTTGTTTTATCCTACCACTACCTCGCGTGCATGCAGGGGGGAGAAGGGGTGTCATTTCTTGTATGGCGGCGTGGCGGCGGGAGAGGATGAAGGCAGTATGTATGAATATGTACATATGTATATGTGTATATGTTTGTATATATTGTATTGTGTAGGTATGTTTATGTGGGTTTTGGGCATTTATGTATATACATGTGTATGTGGATGGGTTGGGCCATTCTTTCACCTGTTCCCTGGCGCTACCTTGCTAACACAGGAGACAGCGACAAAGTGTGTTTTCATTGAATTGATAAAATTGTGTATAAAAGACTGTGTATTTCAATTCAATGGAGATTATTATGCTCAAAAATTTGGTATGGCAATGGGTAACCCTCTCTCACCTGGACTGAGTAAACTTATATGGAATTTTTTGGAACAAAATTACTAAAGGATATCTTGGTTTAGGTATGTAAATGATGTTCTTTGTGTTTGGCCAACAAATGAAAATTTACAAATAATTCTCCCCTTACTTAACAATTTAGTACCTTCCATCAAATTTACTGTAGAAAATGAAAATAATGGTATGTTACCATTTTTAGATTGCATGATCCATAGACAAGGGAACCTACCAATGTATGCTCATATATCCATTACTACTCATCTCAACATGACAGAGTTAAATTATCATGATTTCAATCTATGTTCCTTAGGGCATTACGTATCTGCAGTCCAGAGTTTATTGATGATGAGTTTGAGAAGATATATTCTATTGTATCTACGTTAAAGTACCCTAGATCTTTCATTGATAAATCCCTTAAGTTAGCAAAGAAATCATTTTACGGAGTTGAGCCCAAACCTCCCATTCACATCAAGAATCTTTTAGTTCTCCCTTTTAATAATAATTTCACTTTACTTACCAAGTTGCTTAAATCCTTTAATGTAGATATTGCCTTCAGCAACAATAATACTATAAAGAATATCTTAATCAGGAATTCACCAGAAAATTCCTTTGGATGCATCTATAACGTGCCATGTGGAAATTGTGATAAATTTTATGTTGGTCAGACTGGTAAGGATCTTTCTGTTAGACTTAAGCAACATGAATATAGTATAAGAACGGGACAAGAATCAAATGCCTTGTTTAATCACGTTAAAAACTATGATCATTGTATTGACTGGAGTAATGCCATCCCAGTTATTAACTCTAACTCTATTACCACGAGAAATATCATTGAATCTTCTACTATTAAATACACAAAGAATTATAATCTTAATATTAGTGATGGTGTATACAAATTAGATAACTTCGTTGTTGATAAAATTTGTGAAATGATAAGTTTATGAACGCTCGTTGTATGTCTTGGACAATCGCATGTTTACCAAATGGCGTCCTAGCTTCGTCTCTTCAATATATATCAACTGACATATTTCTCTCTTGTGTCTCCCCAGATTATGTGATTATTACATGAAAGTGCACCTGGGAACTTATCGTGTTTCATTTTCCCGTGGACTCATAGGAATATATATATATATATATATATATATATATATATATATTCTTTTCTTTTAAACTATTCGCCATTTCCCGCGTTAGCGAGGTAGCGTTAAGAACAGAGGACTGGGCCTTTGTGGAATATCCTCACCTGGCCCCACTCTGTTCCTTCATTTGGAAAAAAAAAAAAAAGGCATGTATACATGTAGGAAGAGAGGAAAGTGATTGGTTCTCAGTGAATTTAGGTTTGCGGCAGGTGTGTGTGATGTCTCCATGGTTGTTTGATTTGTTTATGGATGGGGTTGTTAGGGAGGTGAATGCAAGAGTTTTGGAAAGAGGGGCAAGTATGCAGTCTGTTGCAGATGAGAGAGCTTGGGAAGTGAGTCAGTTGTTGTTTGCTGATGATACAGCGCTGGTGGCTGATTCGTGTGAGAAACTGCAGAAGCCGGTGACTGAGTTTGGTAAAGTGTGTGAAAGAAGAAAGCTGAGAGTAAATAAGAATAAGAGCAAGGTTATTAGGTACAGTAGGGTTGAGGGACAGGTCAGTTGGGAGGTAAGTTTGAATGGAGAAAAGCTGGAGGAAGTGAAGTGTTTTGGATATCTGGGAGTGGATTTGGCAGCGGATGGAACCATGGAAGCGGAAGTGAATCATAGGGTGGGGGAGGGGGCGAAAGTTCTGGGAGCCTTGAAGAATGTGTAGAAGTCGAGAACATTATCTCGGAAAGCAAAAATGGGTATGTTTGAAGGAATAGTGGTTCGAACAATATTATAATGTTGCGAGGCGTGGGCTATGGAGAGAGTTGTGCGGAGGAGGGTGGATGTGCTGGAAATGAGATGTTTGAGGACAATATGTGGTGTGAGATGGTTTGATCGAGTAAGTAATAATAGGGTAAGAGAGATGTATGGTAATAAAAAGAGTGTGGTTGAGAGAGCAGAAGAGGGTTTTTTCAAATGGTTTGGTCACATGGAGAGAATGAGTGAGGAAAGATTGACCAAGAGGATATATGTGTCAAAGGTGGAGGGAATGAGAAGTGGGAGACCAAATTGGAGGTGGAAAGATGGAGTGTAATAGATCTTGATTGATCTGGGCCTGAACATGCAGGAGGGTGAAAGGCGTGCAAGGAATAGAGTGAATTGGAACGATGTGGTATACCGGGGTCGATGTGCTGTTAATGGATTGAACCAGGGCATGTGAAGCGTCTGGGATAAACCATGGAAAGTTGTGTGGGGCCTGGATGTGGAAAGGGAGCTGTGGTTTCGGTGCATTATTACATGACAGCTAGAGACTTAGTGTGAACAAATGGGGCCTTTATTGTCTTTTCCTAGCGCTATCTCGCACTTATGAGGGGGGGAGGGGGTTGTTATTTCATGTGTGGCGGGGTGGCGATGGGAATGAATAAGGGCAGACAGTGTGAATTATGTACATGTGTATATATGTATATATCTGTGTGTGTATATATATGTATACGTTGAGATGTATAGGTATGTATATTTGCTTGTGTGGACGTGTATGCATATACTTGTGTATGTGGATGAGTATAGGCCATTTCTTTCTTCTGTTTCCTTGCGCTACCTCGCTAACGCGGGAGACAGCAATAAAGCAATAGATATAAATAAATGTTAAATATATATCAAATTTACCTCCCAATTGACTTGACCCTCAACCCTACTGTACCTAATAACCTTGCTCTTATTCACATTTACTCTTAACTTTCTTCTTTCACACACTTTACCAAACTCAGTCACCAGCTTCTGCAGTTTCTCACATGAATCAGCCACCAGCGCTGTATCATCAGCGAACAACAACTGACTCACTTCCCAAGCTCTCTCATCCCCAACAGACTTCATACTTGCCCCTCTTTCCAAAACTCTTGCATTTACCTCCCTAACAACCCCATTCATAAACAAATTAAACAACCATGAAGACATCACACACCCCTGCCACAAACCTACATTCACTGAGAACCAATCACTTTCCTCTCTTCCTACACGTACACATGCCATACATCCTCGATAAAAACTTTTCACTGCTTCTAAGAACTTGCCTCCCACACCATATATTCTTAAAACCTTCCACAGAGCATCTCTATCAACTCTATCATATGCCTTCTCCAGATCCATAAATGCTACATACAAATCCATTTGCTTTTCTAAGTATTTCTCACATACATTCTTCAAAGCAAACACCTGATCCACACATCCTTTACCACTTCTGAAACCACACTCCTCTTCCCCAATCTTATGCTCTGTACGTGCCATCACCCTCTCAATCAATACCCTCCCATATAATTTACCAGGAATACTCAACAAACTTATACCTCTGTAATTTGAGCACTCACTCTTATCCCCTTTGCCTTTGTATAATGGCACTATGCACGCATTCCGCCAATCCTCAGGCACCTCACCATGAGTCATACATACATTAAATAACCTTACCAACCAGTCAGTAATACAGTCACCCCCTTTTTTAATTAATTCCACTGCAATACCATCCAAACCTGCTGCCTTGCCGGCTTTCATCTTCCTCAAAGCTTTTACTACCTCTTCTCTGTTTACCAAATCATTTTCCCTAACCCTCTCACTTTGCACACCACCTCGACCAAGACACCCTATATCTGCCACTCTATCATCAAACACATTCAACAAACCTTCAAAATACTCACTCCATCTCCTCACATCCCCACTACTTGTTATCACCTCCCCATTTGTGCCCTTCACTGAAGGAGAAAAACTGGAGGAAGTAAAGTGTTTTAGATATCTGGGAGTGGATCTGGCAGCGGATGGAACCATGGAAGCGGAAGTGGATCATAGGGTGGGGGAGGGGGCGAAAGTTCTGGGAGCGTTGAAGAATGTGTAGAAATCGAGAACATTATCTCGGAAAGCAAAAATGGGTATGTTCGAAGGAATAGTGGTTCGAACAATGTTATAATGTTGCGAGGCGTGGGCTATGGAGAGAGTTGTGCGGAGGAGGGTGGATGTGCTGGAAATGAGATGTTTGAGGACAATATGTGGTGTGAGATGGTTTGATCGAGTAAGTAATAATAGGGTAAGAGAGATGTATGGTAATAAAAAGAGTGTGGTTGAGAGAGCAGAAGAGGGTTTTTTCAAATGGTTTGGTCACATGGAGAGAATGAGTGAGGAAAGATTGACCAAGAGGATATATGTGTCAAAGGTGGAGGGAATGAGAAGTGGGAGACCAAATTGGAGGTGGAAAGATGGAGTGTAATAGATCTTGATTGATCTGGGCCTGAACATGCAGGAGGGTGAAAGGCGTGCAAGGAATAGAGTGAATTGGAACGATGTGGTATACCGGGGTCGACGTGCTGTTAATGGATTGAACCAGGGCATGTGAAGCGTCTGGGATAAACCATGGAAAGTTGTGTGGGGCCTGGATGTGGAAAGGGAGCTGTGGTTTCGGTGCATTATTACATGACAGCTAGAGACTTAGTGTGAACAAATGGGGCCTTTATTGTCTTTTCCTAGCGCTATCTCGCACTTATGAGGGGGGAAGGGGGTTGTTATTTCATGTGTGGCGGGATGGTGATGGGAATGAATAAGGGCAGACAGTGTGAATTATGTACATGTGTATATATGTATATATCTGTGTGTGTATATATATGTATACGTTGAGATGTATAGGTATGTATATTTGCTTGTGTGGACGTGTATGCATATACTTGTGTATGTGGATGGGTATAGGCCATTTCTTTCTTCTGTTTCCTTGCGCTACCTCGCTAACGCGGGAGACAGCAACAAAGCAATAGATATAAATAAATGATAGATATATATCAAATTTACCTCCCAATTGACTTGACCCTCAACCCTACTGTACCTAATAACCTTGCTCTTATTCACATTTACTCTTAACTTTCTTTTTTCACACACTTTACCAAACTCAGTCACCAGCTTCTGCAGTTTCTCACATGAATCAGCCACCAGCGCTGTATCATCAGCGAACAACAACTGACTCACTTCCCAAGCTCTCTCATCCCCAACAGACTTCATACTTGCCCCTCTTTCCAAAACTCTTGCATTTACCTCCCTAACAACCCCATTCATAAACAAATTAAACAACCATGGAGACATCACACACCCCTGCCGCAAACCTACATTCACTGAGAACCAATCACATTCCTCTCTTCCTACACGTACACATGCCATACATCCTCGATAAAAACTTTTCACTGCTTCTAACAACTTTCCTCCCACACCATATATTCTTAATACCTTCCACAGAGCATCTCTATCAACTCTATCATATGCCTTCTCCAGATCCATAAATGCTACATACAAATCCATTTGCTTTTCTAAGTATTTCTCACATACATTCTTCAAAGCAAACACCTGATCCACACATCCTCTACCACTTCTGAAACCACACTCCTCTTCCCCAATCTTATGCTCTGTACATGCCATCATCCTCTCAATCAATACCTTCCCATATAATTTACCAGGAATAGTCAACAAACTTATACCTCTGTAATTTGAGCACTCACTCTTATCCCCTTTGCCTTTGTACAATGGCACTATGCATGCATTCCGCCAATCCTCAGGCACCTCACCATGAGTCATACATACATTAAATAACCTTACCAACCAGTCAGTAATACAGTCACCCCCTTTTTTAATTAATTCCACTGCAATACCATCCAAACCTGCTGCCTTGCCGGCTTTCATCTTCCTCAAAGCTTTTACTTCCTCTTCTCTGTTTACCAAATCATTTTCCCTAACCCTCTCACTTTGCACACCACCTCGACCAAGACACCCTATATCTGCCACTCTATCATCAAACACATTCAACAAACCTTCAAAATACTCACTCCATCTCCTCACATCCCCACTACTTGTTATCACCTCCCCATTTGCGCCCTTCACTGAAGGAGAAAAACTGGAGGAATTAAAGTGTTTTAGATATCTGGGAGTGGATCTGGCAGCGGATGGAACCATGGAAGCGGAAGTGGATCATAGGGTGAGGGAGGGGGCGAAAGTTCTGGGAGCGTTGAAGAATGTGTAGAAGTCGAGAACATTATCTCGGAAAGCAAAAATGGGTATGTTTGAAGGAATAGTGGTTCGAACAATGTTATAATGTTGCGAGGCGTGGGCTATGGAGAGAGTTGTGCGGAGGAGGGTGGATGTGCTGGAAATGAGATGTTTGAGGACAATATGTGGTGTGAGATGGTTTGATCGAGTAAGTAATAATAGGGTAAGAGAGATGTATGGTAATAAAAAGAGTGTGGTTGAGAGAGCAGAAGAGGGTTTTTTCAAATGGTTTGGTCACATGGAGAGAATGAGTGAGGAAAGATTGACCAAGAGGATATATGTGTCAGAGGTGGAGGGAATGAGAAGTGGGAGACCAAATTGGAGGTGGAAAGATGGAGTGTAATAGATCTTGATTGATCTGGGCCTGAACATGCAGGAGGGTGAAAGGCGTGCAAGGAATAGAGTGAATTGGAACGATGTGGTATACCGGGGTCGACGTGCTGTTAATGGATTGAACCAGGGCATGTGAAGCGTCTGGGATAAACCATGGAAAGTTGTGTGGGGCCTGGATGTGGAAAGGGAGCTGTGGTTTCGGTGCATTATTACATGACAGCTAGAGACTTAGTGTGAACAAATGGGGCCTTTATTGTCTTTTCCTAGCGCTATCTCGCACTTATGAGGGGGGGAGGGGGTTGTTATTTCATGTGTGGCGGGGTGGTGATGGGAATGAATAAGGGCAGACAGTGTGAATTATGTACATGTGTATATATGTATATATCTGTGTGTGTATATATATGTATACGTTGAGATGTATAGGTATGTATATTTGCTTGTGTGGACGTGTATGCATATACTTGTGTATGTGGATGGGTATAGGCCATTTCTTTCTTCTGTTTCCTTGCGCTACCTCGCTAACGCGGGAGACAGCAACAAAGCAATAGATATAAATAAATGATAAATATATATCAAATTTACCTCCCAATTGACTTGACCCTCAACCCTACTGTACCTAATAACCTTGCTCTTATTCGCATTTACTCTTAACTTTCTTCTTTCACACACTTTACCAAACTCAGTCACCAGCTTCTGCAGTTTCTCACATGAATCAGCCACCAGCGCTGTATCATCAGCGAACAACAACTGACTCACTTCCCAAGCTCTCTCATCCCCAACAGACTTCATACTTGCCCCTCTTTCCAAAACTCTTGCATTTACCTCCCTAACAACCCCATTCATAAACAAATTAAACAACCATGGAGACATCACACACCCCTGCCGCAAACCTACATTCACTGAGAACCAATCACTTTCCTCTCTTCCTACATGTACACATGCCATACATCCTCGATAAAAACTTTTCACTGCTTCAAAGAACTTGCCTCCCACACCATATATTCTTAATACCTTCCACAGAGCATCTCTATCAACTCTATCATATGCCTTCTCCAGATCCATAAATGCTACATACAAATCCATTTGCTTTTCTAAGTATTTCTCACATACATTTTTCAAAGCAAACACCTGATCCACACATCCTCTACCACTTCTGAAACCACACTCCTCTTCCCCAATCTTATGCTCTGTACATGCCATCATCCTCTCAATCAATACCTTCCCATATAATTTACCAGGAATAGTCAACAAACTTATACCTCTGTAATTTGAGCACTCACTCTTATCCCCTTTGCCTTTGTACAATGGCACTATGCATGCATTCCGCCAATCCTCAGGCACCTCACCATGAGTCATACATACATTAAATAACCTTACCAACCAGTCAGTAATACAGTCACCCCCTTTTTTAATTAATTCCACTGCAATACCATCCAAACCTGCTGCCTTGCCAGCTTTCATCTTCCTCAAAGCTTTTACTTCCTCTTCTCTGTTTACCAAATCATTTTCCCTAACCCTCTCACTTTGCACACCACCTCGACCAAGACACCCTATATCTGCCACTCTATCATCAAACACATTCAACAAACCTTCAAAATACTCACTCCATCTCCTTCTCACATCCCCACTACTTGTTATCACCTCCCCATTTGCACCCTTCACTGAAGGAGAAAAACTGGAGGAATTAAAGTGTTTTAGATATCTGGGAGTGGATCTGGCAGCGGATGGAACCATGGAAGCGGAAGTGGATCATAGGGTGGGGGAGGGGGCGAAAATCCTGGGAGCCTTGAAGAATGTGTGGAAGTCGAGAACATTATCTCGGAAAGCAAAAATGGGTATGTTTGAAGGAATAGTGGTTCCAACAATGTTGTATGGTTGCGAGGCATGGGCTATGGATAGAGTTGTGTGCAGGAGGATGGATGTGCTGGAAATGAGATGTTTGAGGACAATATGTGGTGTGAGGTGGTTTGATCGAGTAAGTAACGTAAGGGTAAGAGAGATGTGTGGAAATAAAAAGAGCGTGGTTGAGAGAGCAGAAGAGGGTGTTTTGAAATGGTTTGGTCACATGGAGAGAATGAGTGAGGAAAGATTGACCAAGAGGATATATGTGTCGGAGGTGGAGGGAACGAGGAGAAGTGGGAGACCAAATTGGAGGTGGAAAGATGGAGTGAAAAAGATTTTGTGTGATCAGGGCCTGAACATGCAGGAGGGTGAAAGGAGGGCAAGGAATAGAGTGAATTGGATCGATGTGGTATACCGGGTTGACGTGCTGTCAGTGGATTGAATCAGGGCATGTGAAGCGTCTGGGGTAAACCATGGAAAGCTGTGTAGGTATGTATATTTGCGTGTGTGGACGTATGTATATACATGGGTATGGGGGTGGGTTGGGCTATTTCTTTCGTCTGTTTCCTTGCGGTAACTCGCAAACGCGGGAGACCGACAAAGCAAAAAAAATATATATATATATATATATATATATATATATATATATATATATATATATATATATAAGAGTATATATATAAGAGTAAATGTGAATAAGAGCAAGGTTATTTGGTACAGTAGGGGTGAGGGTCAAGTCAATTGGGAGGTGAGTTTGAATGGAGAAAAACTGGAGGAAGTGAAGTGTTTTAGATATCTGGGAGTGGATCTGTCAGCGGATGGAACCATGGAAGCGGAAGTGGATCATAGGGTGGGGGAGGGGGCGAAAATTTTGGGAGCCTTGAAAAATGTGTGGAAGTCGAGAACATTATCTCGGAAAGCAAAAATGGGTATGTTTGAAGGAATAGTGGTTCCAACAATGTTGTATGGTTGCGAGGCGTGGGCTATGGATAGAGATGTGCGCAGGAGGATGGATGTGCTGGAAATGAGATGTTTGAGGACAATGTGTGGTGTGAGGTGGTTTGATCGAGTAAGTAACGTAAGGGTAAGAGAGATGTGTGGAAATAAAAAGAGCGTGGTTGAGAGAGCAGAAGAGGGTGTTTTGAAATGGTTTGGGCACATGGAGAGAATGAGTGAGGAAAGATTGACCAAGAGGATATATGTGTCGGAGGTGGAGGGAACGAGGAGAAGAGGGAGACCAAATTGGAGGTGGAAAGATGGAGTGAAAAAGATTTTGTGTGATCGGGGCCTGAACATGCAGGAGGGTGAAAGGAGGGCAAGGAATAGAGTGAATTGGAGCGATGTGGTATACAGGGGTTGACGTGCTGTCAGTGGATTGAATCAAGGCATGTGAAGCGTCTGGGGTAAACCATGGAAAGCTGTGTAGGTATGTATATTTGCGTGTGTGGACGTATGTACATGTGTATGGGGGGGGGGGGTTGGGCCATTTCTTTCGTCTGTTTCCTTGCGCTACCTCGCAAACGCGGGAGACAGCGACAAAGTATAAAAAAAAAAAAAAAAAAAAATATATATATATATATATATATATATATATCTTACATAATATTCGCCATTTCCCGCTTTAGCAAGGTAGCGATAAGAACAGAGGACTGGGCCTCTGAGGGAATATCCTTACCTGGCCCCCTTCTCTGTTACTTCTTTTGGAAAATTAAAAAAAAAACGAGGGGAGTATTTCCAGCCATCTACTCCCTCCCCTTTTCGTCACCTTCTACAACATGCAGAGAATACGTGGGAAGTATTCTTTCTCCCCTAGCCCCAGGGATAATACTTCCCACGCATTCCTCATGTGTCGTAAAAGGCGACTAAAGGGGACGGGAGTGGGGGTCCGGAAACCCTCCCCTCCTTGTATTCTAACTTTCTAAAAGGGGAGACAAAAGGAGTCATGCGGGAAGTACTCATCCTCCTCGAAGGCTCAGATTGGGGTGTCTAAATGTGTGTGGTTGTAACCAAGATGAGAAAAAAGGAGAGATAGGTAGTATGTTTGAGGAAAGGAATATGGATGTTTTGGCTCTGAATGAAACGAAGCTCAAGGGTAAAGGGGAAGAGTGGTTTGGGAATGTCGTGGGAGTAAAGTCAGGGGTTAGTGAGAGGACAAGAGCAAGGGAAGGAGTAGCAGTACTCCTGAAACAGGAGTTGTGGGAGTATGTGATAGAGTGTAAGAAAGTAAATTCTAGATTGATATGGGTAAAACTGAAAGTTGATGGAGAGAGATGGGTGATTATTGGTGCATATGCACCTTGGCATGAGAAGAAAGATCATGAGGAGCAAGTGTTTTGGGAGGAGATGAGTGAGTGTGTTAGTAGTTTTGATGCACGAGACCGAGTTATATTGATGGGTGATTTGAATGCAAAGGTGAGTGATGTGGCAGTTGAGGGAATAATTGGTGTACATGGGGTGTTCAGTGTTGTAAATGGAAATGGTGAAGAGCTTGTTGTAAATGGAAATGGTGAAGAGCTTGTAGATTTATGTGCTGAAAAATGACTGGTGATTGGGAATACCTGGTATAAAAAGAGAGATATACATAAATATACGTACATAAGTAGGAGAGATGGCCAGAGAGCGTTATTGGATTACGTGTTAATTGATAGGCGCGCGAAAGAGAGACTTTTGGATGTTAATGTGCTGAGAGGTGCAACTGAAGGGATGTCTGATCATTATCTTCTAGAGGTAAAGGTGAAGATTTGTGGGGGTTTTCAGAAAAGAAGAGAGAATATTGGTTGAAGAGAGTGGTGAGAGTAAGTGAGCTTGGGAAGGAGACTTGTTTGAGGAAGTACCAGGAGGGACTGAGTACAGAATTGAAAAAGGTGAGAACAAAAGACATATGGGGAGTAGGGGAGGAATGGGATGTATTTAGGGAAGCAGTGATGGCTTGCGCTAAAGATGCTTGTGGCATGAGAAGCGTGGGAGGTGGGCAGATTAGAAAGGGTAATGGATGGTGGGATGAAGTAGTAAGATTATTAGTGAAAGAGAAGAGAGAGGCGTTTCGACGATTTTTGCAGGGAAATAACGCAAATGAGTGGGAGATGTATAAAAGAAAGAGGCAGGAGGTCAAGAGAAAGGTGCTAGAGGTGAAAAAGAGGTCAAATGAGAGTTGGGGTGAAAGAGTATCATTAGATTTTAGGGAGAATAAAAAGATGTTTTTGAAAGGAGGTAAATAAAGTGTGTAAGACAAGGGAGCAAATGGGAACTTCAGTGAAGGGGGCTAATGGGGAGGTGATAACAAATAGTGGTGATGTGAGAAGGAGATGGAGTGAGTATTTTGAAGGTTTGTTGAATGTGTTTGATGATAGAGTGGCAGATATAGGGTGTTTTGGTCGAGGTGGTGTGCAAAGTGAGAGGGTTAGGGAAAATGATTTGGTAAACAGAGAAGTAGTAAAAGCTTTGCGGAAGATGAACGCCACCGACGCTGCGGGTTTGGATGGTATTGCAGTGGAATTTATTAAAAAAAGGGGTGAGTGTATTGTAGATTGGTTGGTAAGGATATTCAATGTATGTATGACTCATGGTAAGGTGCCTGAGGATTGGCGGAATGCTTGCATAGTGCCATTGTACGAAGGCAAAGGGGATAAAAATGAGTGCTCAAATTACAGAGGTATAAGTTTGTTGAGTATTCCTGGTAAATTATATGGGAGGGAATTGATTGAGAGGGTGAAAGCATGTACAGAACATCAGATTGGGGAAGAGCAGTGTGGTTTTCAGAAGTGGTAGAAGATGTGTGGATCAGGTGTTTGCTTTGAAGAATGTATGTGAGAAATACATAGAAAAGCAAATGGATTTGTATGTAGCATTTATGGATCTGGAGAAGGCATATGATAGAGTTGATAGAGATGCTCTGTGGAAGGTATTAAGAATATATGGTGTGGGAAGCAAGTTGTTAGAAGCAGTGAAAAGTTTTTATCGAGGATGTAAGGCATATGTACTTGTAGGAAGAGAGGAAAGTGATTGGTTCTCAGTGAATGTTTGTTTGCGGCAGGGGTGTGTGATGTCTCTATGGTTGTTTAATTTGTTTATGGATGGGGTTGTTAGGGAGGTGAATGCAAGAGTTTTGGAAAGAGGGGCAAGTATGCGGTCTGTTGTGGATGAGAGAGCTTGGGAAGTGAGTCAGTTGTTGTTCGGTGATGATACAGTGCTGGTGGCTAATTTATGTGAGAAACTGCAGAAGCTGGTGACTGAGTTTGGTAAAGTGTGTGAAAAAAGAAAGCTGAGAGTAAATGTGAATAAGAGCAAGGTTATTAGGTACAGTAGGGTTGAGAGACAAGTCAGTTGGGAGGTAAGTTTGAATGGAGAAAAACTGGAGGAAGTAAAGTGTTTTAGATATCTGAGAGTGGATTTGGCAGTGGATGGAACCATGGAAGCAGAAGTGAATCATAGGGTGGGGGAGGGGGCAGAAGTTCTGTGAGTGTTGAAGAATATGTGGAAGTTGAGAACATTATCTCGGAAAGCAAAAATGGGTATGTTTGAAGGAATAGTGGTTCCAACAATGTTATATGGTCGCGAGGCATGGGCTATAGATAGAGTTATGCAGAGGAGGGTGGATGTGCTGGAAATGAGATGTTTGAGGACAATATGTGGTTTGATCGAGTAAGTAATAATAGGGTAAGAGAGATGTGTGGAAATAAAAAGAGTGTGGTTGAGAGAGCAGAAGAGGGTGTTTTGAAATGGTTTGGTCACATGGAGAGAATGAGTGAGGAAAGATTGACCAAGAGGATACATGTGTCATATGTGGAGGGAATGAGGAGATGTGAGAGACCAAATTGGAGGTGGAAAGATGGAGTGAAAAAGATTTTGAGTGATTGGGGCCTGAACATGCAGGAGGGTGAAAGGCTGCAAGAATTAGAGTGAATTGCAATGACATGGAATACAGGGGTTGACGTGCTGTCAGTGGATTGAACCAGGGCATGTGAAGCGTCTCCTGTAAACCATGTGAAGTTCTGTGGGGCCTGGATGTGTAAATGGAGCTGTGGTTTCAGTGGATTATTACATGACAGCTAGAGACTGAGTGTGAACGAATGAGCTTTTCTTGTCTTTTCCTAGCGCTACCTCGAACTTATGAGGGGGGAGGGGGTTGTTATTTCATGTGAGGCAGGTTGGCTATGGGAATAAATAAAGGCAGCCTATGAATTATGTACATGTGTATATATGTATAGGTCTGTGTTTGTATATACATGTATACGTTGAGATGTATAGGTATGTATATTTGCATGTGTGGACATGTATATATATACATGTGTGTGGGGGTGGGTTGGGCCCTTTTTTCATCTGTTTCCTTGCACTACCTCGCTAACGTGGGAGACAGCGACAAAGTAAAATAAGTAGATAAATATATATATCTGGTTTAAAAAGCGAGATATACATAAGTATACGTATGTAAGTAGGAGAGATGGCCAGAGAACGTTATTGGATTACGTGTTAATTGACAGGCGCGCGAAAGAGAGACTTTTGGATGTTAATGTGCTGAGAGATGCAACTGGAGGGATGTCTGATCATTATATTGTGGATGCTAAGGTGAAGATTTGTATGGGTTGTCAGAAGAGAAGAGCGAATGTTGGGGTGAAGAGGGTGGTGAGAGTAAGTGAGCTTGGGAAGGAGACTTGTGTGAGGAAGTACCAGGAGAGACTGAGTACAGAATGGAAAAAGGTGAGAACAATGGAAGTAAGGGGAGTGGGGGAGGAATGGGATGTATTTAGGGAATCAGTGATGGATTGCACAAAAGATGCTTGTGGCATGAGAAGAGTGGGAGGTGGGTTGATTAGAAAGGGTAGTGAATGGTGGGATGAAGAAGTAAGATTATTAGTGAAAGAGAAGAGAGAGGCATTTGGACGATTTTTGCAGGGAAAAAATGCAATTGAGTGGGAGATGTATAAAGGAAAGAGGCAGGAGGTCAAGAGAAAGGTGCAAGAGGTGAAAAAGAGAGCAAATGAGAGTTGGGGTGAGAGAGTATCATTAAATTTTAGGGAGAATAAAAAGATGTTCTGGAAGGAGGTAAATAAAGTGCGTAAGACAAGGGAGCAAATGGGAACTTCAGCGAAGGGCGCAAATGGGGAGGTGATAACAAGTAGTGGTGATGTGAGAAGGAGATGGAGTGAGTATTTTGAAGGTTTGTTGAATGTGTTTGATGATAGAGTGGCAGATATAGGGTGTTTTGGTCGAGGTGGTGTGCAAAGTGAGAGGGTTAGGGAAAATGATTTGGTAAACAGGTAGTAAAAGCTTTGCGGAAGATGAAAGCCGGCAAGGCAGCAGGTTTGGATGGTATTGCAGTGGAATGTATTAAAAAAGGGGGTGACTGTATTGTTGACTGGTTGGTAAGGTTATTTAATGTATGTATGACTCATGGTGAGGTGCCTGAGGATTGGCGGAATGCGTGCATAGTGCCATTGTACAAAGGCAAAGGGGATAAGAGTGAGTGCTCAAATTACAGAGGTATAAGTTTGTTGAGTATTCCTGGTAAATTATATGGGAGGGTATTGATTGAGAGGGTGAAGGCATGTACAGAGCATCAGATTGGGGAAGAGCAGTGTGGTTTCAGAAGTGGTAGAGGATGTGTGGATCAGGTGTTTGCTTTGAAGAATGTATGTGAGAAATACTTAGAAAAGCAAATGGATTTGTATGTAGCATTTATGGATCTGGAGAAGGCATATGATAGAGTTTATAGAGATGCTCTGTGGAAGGTATTAAGAATATATGGTGTGGGAGGCAAGTTGTTAGAAGCAGTGAAAAGTTTTTATCGAGGATGTAAGGCATGTGTACGTGTAGGAAGAGAGGAAAGTGATTGGTTCTCAGTGAATGTTTGTTTGCGGCAGGGGTGTGTGATGTCTCCATGGTTGTTTAATTTGTTTATGGATGGGGTTGTTAGGGAGGTGAATGCAAGAGTTCTTGAAAGAGGGGCAAGTATGCGGTCTGTTGTGGATGAGAGAGCTTGGGAAGTGAGTCAGTTGTTGTTCGCTGATGATACAGTGCTGGTGGCTGGTTCATGTGAGAAACTGCAGAAGCTGGTGACTGAGTTTGGTAAAGTGTGTGAAAGAAGAAAGTTAAGAGTAAATGTGAATAAGAGCAAGGTTATTAGGTACAGTAGGGTTGAGGGTCAAGTCAATTGGGAGGTAAGTTTGAATGGAGAAAAACTGGAGTAAGTAAAGTGTTTTAGATATCTGAGAGTGGATTTGGCAGCGGATGGAACCATGGAAGCGGAAGTGAATCATAGGGTGGGGGAGGGGGCGAAAATCCTGGGAGCCTTGAAGAATGTGTGGAAGTCGAGAACATTATCTCGGAAAGCAAAAATGGGTATGTTTGAAGGAATAGTGGTTCCAACAATGTTGTATGGTTGCGAGTCGTGGACTATGGATAGAGTTGTGTGCAGGAGGATGGATGTGCTGGAAATGAGATGTTTGAGGACAATGTGTGGTGTGAGGTGGTTTGATCGAGTAAGTAATGTAAGGGTAAGAGAGATGTGTGGAAATAAAAAGAGCGTGGTTGAGAGAGCAGAAGAGGGTGTTTTGAAATGGTATGGGCACATGGAGAGAATGAGTGAAGAAAGATTGACCAAGAGGATATATGTGTTGAAGGTGGAGGGAACGAGGAGAAGTGGGAGACAAAATTGGAGGTGGAAAGATGGAGTGAAAAAGATTTTGTGTGATCGGGGGCTGAACATGCAGGAGGGCGAAAGGAGGGCAAGGAATAGAGTGAATTGGATCGGTGTGGTATACCGGGGTTGACGTGTGGACGTGTGTGTGTATACATTTGTGTATAGGGGTGGGTTGGGCCATTTCTTTCGTCTGTTTTCTTGCACTACCTCGCAAACGCGGGAGACAGCGACAAAGCAAAATAAATAAATAGATAAATATATATATATATATATATATATATATATATATATATATATATATATATATAGGGGAGGGATGGGGAGAAAGAATACTTCCCACGCATTCCTCACGTGTCGTAGAAGGCGACTAAAGGGGACGGGAGCGGAGGGCCAGAAACCCTCCCCTCCTTGTATTTTAAATTTCTAAAAGGGGAAACAGAAGAAGGAGTCACGCGAGGAGTGCTCATCCTCCTCGAAGGCTCAGATTGGGGTGTCTAAATGTGTGTGGATGTAACCAAGATGAGAAAAAAGGAGAGATAGGTAGTATGTTTGAGGAAAGGAACCTGGATGTTTTGGCTCTGAGTGAAACGTAGCTCAAGGGTAAAGGAGATGAGTGGTTTGGGAATGTCTTGGGAGTAAAGTCAGGGGTTAGTGAGAGGACAAGAGCAAGGGAAGGAGTAGCACTACTCCTGAATCTGTTGTGGGAGTATGTGATAGAGTGTAAGAAAGTAAATTCTAGATTGATATGGGTAAAACTGAAAGTTGATGGAGAGCGATGGGTGATTATTGGTGCATATGCACCTGGGCATGAGAAGAAAGATCATGAGAGGCAAGTGTTTTGGGAGCAGCTGAATGAGTGTGTTAGTGGTTTTGATGCACAAGACTGGGTTATAGTGATGGGTGATTTGAATGCAAAGGTTAGTAATGTGGCCGTTGAGGGACTAATTGGTATACCTGGGGTGTTCAGTGTTGTGAATGGAAATGGTGAAGAGCCTGTAGATTTATGTGCTGAAAAAGGACTGGTGATTGGGAAACCTGGTTTAAAAATCGAGATATACATAAGTATACGTATGTAAGTAGAAGAGATGGCCAGAGAGCGTTATTGGATTGCGTGTTAATTGATAGGCGCGTGAAAGAGAGACTTTTGGATGTTAATGTGCTGAGAGGTGCAACTGGAGGGATGTCTGATCATTATCTTCTGGAGGCGAAGGTGAAGATTTGTGGGGCTTTTCAGAAAAGAAGAGAGAATGTTGGGGTGAAGAGAGTGGTGGGAGTAAGTGAGCTTGGGAAGGAGACTTGTGTGAGGAAGTACCAGGAGAGACTGAGTACAGAATGGAAAAAGGTGAGAACAAAGGAGGTAAGGGGAGTGGGGGAGGAATGGGATGTATTTAGGGAATCAGTGATGGATTGCGCAAAAGATGCTTGTGGTATGAGAAGCGTGGGAGGTGGGTTGATTAGAAAAGGTAGTGAGTGATGGGATGAAGAAGTAAGATTATTAGTGAAATAGAAGAGTGAGGCATTTGGACGATTTTTGCAGGGAAAAAATGCAAATGAGTGGGAGACGTATAAAAGAAAGAGGCAGGAGGTCAAGAGAAAGGTGTAAGAGGTGAAAAAGAGGGCAAATGAGAGTTGGGGTGAGAGAGTATCATTAAATTTCAGGGAGAATAAAAAGATGTTTTGGAAGGAGGTAAATAAAGTGTGTAAGACAAGGGAGCAAATGGGAACTTCAGTGAAGGGGGCTAATGGGGAGGTGATAACGAGTAGTGGTGATGTGAGAAGGAGATGGAGTGAGTATTTTGAAGGTTTGTTGAATGTGTTGGATGATAGAGTAGCAGATATAGGGTGTTTTGGTCGAGGTGGTGTGCAAAGTGAGAGGGTTAGGGAAAATGATTTGGTAAATAGAGAAGAGGTAGTAAAAGCTTTACGGAAGATGAAAGCCGGCAAGGCAGCAGGTTTGGATGGTATTGCAGTGGAATTTATTAAAAAAGGGGTGACTGTATTGTTGACTGGTTGGTAAGGTTATTTAATGTATGTGTGATTCATGGTGAGATGCCTGAGGATTCGTGGAATGCTTGCATAGTGCCATTGTACAAAGGTAAAGGGGATAAGAGTGAGTGCTCAAATTACAGAGGTATAAGTTTGTTGAGTATTCCTGGTAAATTATATGGGAGGGTATTGATTGAGAGGGTGAAGGCATGTACAGAGCATCAGATTGGGGAAGAGCAGTGTGGTTTCAGAAGTGATAGAGGATGTGTGGATCAGTTGTTTGCTTTGAAGAATGTATGTGAGAAATACTTTGAAAAACAAATGGATTTGTATGTATCATTTATGGATCTGGAGAAGGCATATGATAGAGTTAATAGAGATGCTTTGTGGAAGGTTTTAAGAATATATGGTGTGGGAGGCAAGTTGTTAGAAGCAGTGAAAAGTTTTTATCGAGGATGTAAGGTATGTGTACGTGTAGGAAGAGAGGAAAGTGATTGGTTCTCAGTGAATGTTTGTTTGCGGCAGGGGTGTGTGATGTCTCCATGGTTGTTTAATTTGTTTATGGATGGGGTTGTTAGGGAGGTGAATGCAAGAGTTTTGGAAAGAGGGGCAAGTATGCGGTCTGTTGTGGATGAGAGAGCTTGGGAAGTGAGTCAGTTGTTGTTCGCTGATGATACAGCGCTGGTGGCTGATTCATGTAAGAAACTGCAGAAGTTGGTGACTGAGTTTGGTAAAGTGTGTGAAAGAAGAAAGTTAAGAGTAAATGTGAAGAAGAGCAAGGTTATTAGGTATAGTAGAGTTGAGGGTCAAGTCAATTGGGAGGTAAGTTTGAATGGAGAAAAACTGGAGGAAGTAAAGTGTTTTAGATATCTGGGAGTGGATCTGGGAGCGGATGGAACCATGGAAGCGGAAGTGAGTCATAGGGTGGGGGAGGGGGTGAAAATTCTGGGAGCCTTGAAGAATGTGTGGAAGTCGAGAACATTATCTCGTTAAGCAATAATGGGTATGTTTGAAGGAACAGTGGCTCCAACAATGTTGTATAGTTGCGAGGCATGGGCTTTGGATAGAGTTGTGCGCAGGAGGGTGGATGTGCTGGAAATGAGATGTTTGAGGACTATATGTGGTGTGAGGTGGTTTGGTCGAGTAAGTAATGTAAGGGTAAGAGAGATGTGTGGAAATAAAAAGAGTGTGGTTGAGAGAGCAGGGGAGGGTGTTTTGAAATGGTTTGGTCACATGGAGAGAATGAGTGATGAAAGATTGACCAAGAGGATATATGTGTCGGAGGTGGAGGGAACGAGGAGAAGTGGGAGACCAAATTGGAGGTGGAAAGATGGAGTGAAAAAGATTTTAAGTGATTGGGGCTTGAACATGCAGGAGGGTGAAAGACGTTCAAGGAATAGCGTGAATTGGAACGATGTGGTATACCGGGGTCGACGTGCTATCAATGGATTGAACCAGGGCATGTGATGCGTCTGGGGTAAACCATGGAATGTGGTGTGGGGCCTGGATGTGGAAAGGGAGCTGTGGTTTCGGTGCATTATTACATGACAGCTAGAGACTGAGTGTGAACGAATGGGGCCTTTGTTGTCTTTTCCTAGCACTACCTCGCACACATTAGGGGGGAGGGGGTTATTATTCAATGTGTGGCGAGGTGGCGATGGGAACAAATAAAGGCAGACAGTATGTATCATGTACGTGTATATATGTATATGTCTGTGTGTGTATATATGTGTGTACATTGAGATGTATAGGTATGTATATTTGCGTGTGTGGACGTGTATGTATATACATGTGTATGTGGGCGGGTTGGGCCATTCTCTCGTCTGTTTCCTTGCGCTACCTCACTAACGTAGGAGACAGAGACAAAGCAAAATAGATAAATAAATAAAATAGCGCAAGGAAACAAATGAAAGAAATGGCCCAACCCACTCCCACACACATGCACACACACACACGTCCACACGCGCAAACATACACACCCACACATCCCAACGTACACACATATATACACACACAGACACACACATATACAAGACACACACATATACACACATGCACACAATTAACACTGTCTGTCCCTACTCACCCCCCATCGCCACCCCACCACACACGGACTAACATCCCCCTCCCCCCCTTATGTGCGCGAGGCAGCGCCAGGAAAAGACAACAAAGGCCCCATTCACTCACACTCAGTCTCCAGCTGTCATGCGATAATGCCCGAAACCACAGATATCATACTATTCGCCATTTCCCGAGTTACCGAGGTTGCGTTAAGAACAGAGGACTGGGCCTTTGAGGGATTATCCTCATCTGGTCCCCTTCTCTGTTCCTTCTTTTGGGGAAAAAAAAACGAGAAGGGAGGATTTCCAGCCACCCGCTCCCTTCCCCTTTAGACGCCTTCTACGACTCGCAGGAAATACATGGGAAGTATTCTTTCTCCCCTATCCCCTTTGTTGTCTTTTCCTAGTGCTACCTTGCATGCCTGCGGGGGAAGGGGTGTCATTTCATATGTTGTGGGGTGGCAATGGGAATGAATGAAGTCAGCAAGTATGAATTATGTACATGTGTATATGTGTATATGTCTTTGTATACATATATAATGTATGTATACGTTGAAATGTATAGGTATGTATATGTGCGTGTGTAGACGTGTATGTATATACATGTGTATGTGGGTGGGTTGGGCCATTTTTTTTGTCTGTTTCCTTGCGCTACCTCACTAACGTGGGAGACAGCGACTAAGTATAATAGAATAGATAGATATGTATATATATATATATATATATATATATATTTTTTTTTTTTTTTTTTTTTTTATACTTTGTCGCTGTCTCCCGCGTTTGCGAGGTAGCGCAAGGAAACAGATGAAAGAAATGGCCCAACCCCCCCCCATACACATGTACATACACACGTCCACACACGCAAATATACATACCTACACAGCTTTCCATGGTTTACCCCAGACGCTTCACATGCCTTGATTCACTCCACTGACAGCACGTCAACCCCTGTATACCACATTGCTCCAATTCACTCTATTCCTTGCCCTCCTTACACCCTCCTGCATGTTCAGGCCCCGATCACACAAAATCTCCTTCACTCCATCTTTCCACCTCCAATTTGGTCTCCCTCTTCTCCTCGTTCCCTCCACCTCCGACACATATATCCTCTTGGTCAATCTTTCCTCACTCATTCTCTCCATGTGCCCAAACCATTTCAAAACACCCTCTTCTGCTCTCTCAACCACGCTCTTTTTATTTCCACACATCTCTCTTACCCTTACGTTACTTACTCGATCAAACCACCTCACACCACACATTGTCCTCAAACATCTCATTTCCAGCACATCCATCCTCCTGCGCACAACTCTATCCATAGCCCACGCCTCGCAACCATACAACATTGTTGGAACCACTATTCCTTCAAACATACCCATTTTTGCTTTCCGAGATAATGTTCTCGACTTCCACACATTTTTCAATTCTCCCAAAATTTTCGCCCCCTCCCCCACCCTATGATCCACTTCCGCTTCCATGGTTCCATCCGCTGACAGATCCACTCCCAGATATCTAAAACACTTCACTTCCTCCAGTTTTTCTCCATTCAAACTCACCTCCCAATTGACTTGACCCTCAACCCTACTGTACCTAATAACCTTGCTCTTATTCACATTTACCCTTAACTTTCTTCTTCCACACACTTTACCAAACTCAGTCACCAGCTTCTGCAGTTTGTCACATGAATCAGCCACCAGCGCTGTATCATCAGCGAACAACAACTGACTCACTTCCCAAGCTCTCTCATCCCCAACAGACTTCATACTTGCCCCTCTTTCCAGGACTCTTGCATTTACCTCCCTAACAACCCCATCCATAAACAAATTAAACAACCATGGAGACATCACACACCCCTGCCGCAAACCTACATTCACTGAGAACCAATCACTTTCCTCTCTTCCTACACGTACACATGCCTTACATCCTCGATAAAAACTTTTCACTGCTTCTAACAACTTGCCTCCCACACCATATGTTCTTAATACCTTCCACAGAGCATCTCTATCAACTCTATCATATGCCTTCTCCAGATCCATAAATGCTACATACAAATCCATTTGCTTTTCTAAGTATTTCTCACATACATTCTTCAAAGCAAACACCTGATCCACACATCCTCTACCACTTCTGAAACCACACTGCTCTTCCCCAATCTGATGCTCTGTACATGCCTTCACCCTCTCAATCAATACCCTCCCATACAATTTACCAGGAATACTCAACAAACTTATACCTCTGTAATTTGAGCACTCACTCTTATCCCCTTTGCCTTTGTACAATGGCACTATGCACGCATTCCGCCAATCCTCAGGCACCTCACCATGAGTCATACATACATTAAATAACCTTACCAACCAGTCAACAATACAGTCACCCCCTTTTTTAATAAATATATATATATATATATATATATATATATATATATATATATATATATATATATATGTAACATACAAAGCTCCATCAGCCAGGATCGAACCTGGGACCCCTTGTGCAAGAGGGAGGCATGCTAACCGCTAGGCTAAGGGACTGTATAATAGTAAACAACTATTCGAAATACTAAGTACTCGAATACCCTTCGTCTCACTATGGTGAGCAACGGGGTCTATCGGTTGTTTCCGAACAGAACACATAGCCAGCTGTAAGCGTTTTACCGAACCTGACTGTATAACGCGGAGTTATATGAATATGAATAAAGTGTATATGAATGCACACTTTCATAGAACATACAGAGCTCCATCAGCCAGGATCGAACCTGGGACCCCTTGTGCAAGAGGGAGGCATGCTAACCGCTAGGCTAAGGGACTGTATAATAGGAAACAACTATTTGAAATACTAAGTACTCGAATACCCTTTGTCTCACTATGGTGAGCAACGGGGTCTATCGGTTGTTTCCGAACAGAACACATAGCCAGCTGAAAGCGTTTTACCGAACCTGACTGTACAACGCAGAATTATATGAATACGAATAAAGTGTATATGAACGCGCACCTTCATAGAACATACAAAGCTCCATCAGCCAGGATCGAACCTGGGACCCCTTGTGCAAGAGGCAGGCATGCTAACCGCAAGGCTAAGGGACTGTATAATATCAAACAAACTATTCGAAATACTAAGTACTCGAATACCCTTCGTCTCACTATGGTGAGCAACGGGGTCTATTGGTTGTTTCCGAACAGAACACATAGCCAGCTGAAAGCGTTTTACCGAACCTGACTGTACAGCGTGGAGTTATATGAATACGAATAAAGTGTATATGAACGCGCACCTTCATATCCCCAGGGATATGAAGGTTAGCATGCCTGCCTCTTGCACAAGGGGTCCCAGGTTCGATCCTGGCTGATGGAGCTTTGTATGTTCTATGAAGGTGCGTGTTCATATACACTTTATTCGTATTCATATAACTCCGCGTTGTACAGTCAGGTTCAGTAAAAAGCTTTCAGACGGCTATGTGTTCTGTTCGGAAACAACCGATAGACCCCGTTGCTCACCATAGTGAGACAAAGGGTATTCGAGTACTTAGTATTTCGAATAGTTGTTTCCTATTATACAGTCCCTTAGCCTAGCGGTCAGCATGCCTGCCACTTGCACAAGGGGTCCCAGGTTCGATCCTGGCTGATGGAGCTTTGTATGTTCTATGAAGGTGCGCGTTCATATACACTTTATTCGCATTCATATAACTCCGCGTTGTACAGTCAGGTTCGGTAAAACGCTTTCAGCTGGCTAAGTGTTCTGTTCGGAAACAACCGATAGACCTCGTTGCTCACCATAGTGAGACGAAGGGTATTCGAGTACTTAGTATTTCGAAGTTGTTTCCTATTATACAGTCCCTTAGCCTAGCGGTTAGCATGCCTCC
The DNA here is from genome assembly GCF_036320965.1 of Panulirus ornatus. Classification (NCBI taxonomy): domain Eukaryota; kingdom Metazoa; phylum Arthropoda; class Malacostraca; order Decapoda; family Palinuridae; genus Panulirus; species Panulirus ornatus. Next base: position 31,884,230 of record NC_092229.1, read on the forward strand.
CTCTTGCACAAGGGGTCCCAGGTTCGATCCTGGCTGATGGAGCTTTGTATGTTCTATGAAGGTGCGCGTTCATATACACTTTATTCGTATTCATATAACTCCGCGTTGTACAGTCAGGTTCGGTAAAACGCTTTCAGCTGGCTATGTGTTCTGTTCGGAAACAACCGATAGACCCCGTTGCTCACCATAGTGAGACGAAGGGTATTCGAGTACTTAGTATTTCGAATAGTTGTTTCCTATTATACAGTCCCTTAGCCTAGCGGTTAGCATGCCTCCCTCTTGCACAAGGGGTCCCAGGTTCGATCCTGGCTGATGGAGCTTTGTATGTTCTATGAAGGTGCGCGTTCATATACACTTTATTCGTATTCATATAACTCCTCGTTGTACAGTCAGGTTCAGTAAAACGCTTTCTGCTGGCTATGTGTTCTGTTCGGAAACAACCGATAGACCCCGTTGCTCACCATAGTGAGACGAAGGGTATTCGAGTACTTAGTATTTCGAATAGTTGTTTCCTATTATACAGTCCCTTAGCCTAGTGGTTAGCATGCCTCCCTCTTGCACAAGGGGTCCCAGGTTCGATCCTGGCTGATGGAGCTTTGTATGTTCTATGAAGGTGCGCGTTCATATACACTTTATTCGTATATATATATATATATATATATATATATATATATATATATATATATATATGTATATGTATATATCCATGGGATACGGGAGAAAGAATACTTACTTCCCATGCATTCCCCGCTTGTCGTAGAAGGCGACTAAATGGGACAGGAGCAGGGAGCTAGAAACCCTCCCCTGCTTGTATTTTAACTTTCTAATAGGGGAGACAGAAGGAGTCATGCAGGGAGTGCTCATCCTCCTGGAAGGCTCAGATTGGGGTGTCTGAATGTGTGTAGATATAACCAAGATGAGAAGAAAGGAGAGATTGGTAGTATGTTTGAGGAAAGGAACCTGGATGTTTTGGCTCTGAGTGAAACAAAGCTCAATGATAAAGTGAAAGAGTGGTTTGGGAATGTTTTGGGAGTAAATTCAGGGGTTGATGAGAGCACAAGAGCAAAGAAAGGAGTAGCACTACTCCTGGAACAGGAGTTGTGGGAGTATGTGATAGAGTGTAATAAAGTAATCTCTAGATTGATATGGGTATAACTGAAAGTGGATGGAGAGAGATGGGTGATTATTGGTGCCAATGCACCTGGGCATGAGAAGAAAGATCATGATAGGCAAGTGTTTTGGGAGGAGCTGAGTGAGTGTGTTAGCAGTTTTGATGCTCGAGACCGGTTTATAGTGATGGGTTATTTGAATGGAAAAGTGAGTAATGTGGCAGTTGAGGGAATGATTGGTGTAGATGGGGTGTTCAGTGTTGTAAATGGAAATGGTGAAGAGCTTGTAGATTTGCCTGCTGAAAAAGGACTGGTGATTGGGAATACCTGGTTTAAAAAGAGAGATATGAGTAAGTATTCGTATGTAAGTAAGAGAGATGGCCAGAGAGCATTATTGGATTACGTGTTGAATGATAGGTGCGTGACAGAGAGACTTTTGGATGTTCATATCCTGAGAGGTGCAACTGGAGGGAAATCTGATCACATATTATCTTGTGGAGGCAAAGGTGAAGCTTTGTAGAGGTTTTCAGAAGAGATAATATTTGGGTGAAGAGAGTGGTGAGAGTAACTGAGCTTGGGAAGGAGACTAGTGTGAGGAATTACCAGGAGAGACAGAGTGCAGAATGTTAAAAGGTGAAAGCAAAGAATGTAAGGGGAGTGGGGGAGGAATGGGATGTATTTAGTGAAGCAGTGATGGCTTGTGCAAAAGATGCTTGTGCAAAAAGAAGCGTGGAAGGTGGGCAGATTAGAAAGAGTCGTGAGTGGTGGGATGAAGAAGTAAGATTATAAGTGAAAGTGAAGAGAGATGCATTTGGATGATTTTTGCAGAGAAATAGTGCAAATGACTGGGAGATTATAAAAGAAAGAGGCAGGAGTTCAAGAAAAAGGGGCAAGAGGTGAAAAAGAGGGCAACTGAGAGTTGGGGTGAGAGAGTATCATTAAATTTTAGAGAATAAAAAGATGTTTTGGAAGGAGATAAATAAAATACATAAGACAAGAGAAGAAATGGGAACATCGGTGAAGGGGGCTCGTGGGGAGGTAATAACAAGTTGTGGTGATGTGAGAAGGAGATAGAGTGAGTATTTTGAAGGTTTGTTGAATGTGTTAGATAACAGAGTGGCAGATATAGGGTGCTTTGGTCGAGGTGGTGTGTGAAGTGAGAGGGTCAGGAAGAGTGATTTGGTAAACAGATAAGAGGTAGTGGAAGCTTTGTAGAAGATGAAGGCTGGCAAGGTGGCGGGTTTCGATGGTATTGCAGTGGAATTTATTGTAAAGGGGTGTAACTGTGTTGTTGACTAGTTGGTGAGGATATTCATTGTATGTATGTCTCATGGTGAAGTGCTTGAGGATTGGCGGAATGCATGCATAGTGCCATTGTACAAAGGATAAAGGTGAATGTTCAAATTACAGAGGTTTGTTGAGTATTCCTGGGAAAGTTTATGGAAGGGTATTGATTGAGAGGGTGAAGGCATGTACAGAACATCAGATTGGGAAAGAGCAGTATGGTTTCCGAAGTGGTAGAGGATGTGTAGATCAGGTGTTTGCTTTGAAGAATGTAGAAAATGTAGAAATGGATTTTTATGTTGCATTTCTTGATCTGGAGAAGGCATGTAATAAAGTTGATAGAGATGCTCTATGGAAGGTATTAAGAGTATATGGTATAGGAGGCAAGTTGCTGGAAGCAGTGAAAAGTTTTTATCAAAGATGTAAGGCATATGTACACGTAGGAAGAGAGGAAAGTGGTTGGTTCTTAGTGAACGTCGGTTTGTAGCAGGGTACATGATGTCTTCGTGGTTGTTTAATTTGTCTATGGATGGGGTTGTTAGGTAGGTAAATGCAAGAGTTTTGGAGAGAGAGACAAGTATACGGTCTGTTGTGGATAAGAGGGCTTGGAAAGTGAGTCAGTTATTGTTCGCGGATGACACAGCGTTGATGGCTGATTCATGTGAGAAACTGTAGAAGCTGATGACTGAGTTTGGTCAAGTGTGTAAAAGAAGTAAGCTGAGAGTAAATGTGAATAAGAGCAAGGTTATTAGGTACAGTAGGGTTGAGGGACAAGTGGACTGGGAGGTAAGTTTGAATCTAGAAAAACTTGAGGAAGTGAAGTTTTTTAGATGTTTAGGATTGGATTTGGCAGTGGATGGAACCATGGAAGCAGAAGTGTCACATTGTGGGGGAGAGGGCGAAAATTCTGGGAGCGTTGAAGAATGTGTGGAAGGCGAGAACATTACCTAGGAAAGCAAAAATGGATATATTTGAAGGAATAGTGGTTCCAACAATGTGGTTGCAAGACGTGCGCTATATGTGTTGAAAATGATGTGTTTGAGGACAATATGTGGTGTGAGGTGGTTTGATCAAGTAAGTAATGAAAGGGTAAGAGAGATGTGTGATGATAAAAAGAGTATGGTTGAGAGAGCAGAAGAGGGTGTATTGAAATGGTTTGGTCACATGGAGAGAATGAGTGAGGAAAGATTGACAAAGAGGATATATGTGTCAGAGATGGAAGAAACGAGAAGTGGGAGACCAAATTGGAGGTGGAAGTATGGAGTGAAAAAGATTTTGAGCGATCAGAGCTTCAACGTGCAGGAGGGTGAAATGCATACAAGGAATGAACTGAATTGGAACAATGTGGTATACTGGGGTCTCCCCTATCCCTGGGGATAGTGGTGAAAGAATACTTCCCACGCATTCCTCACGTGTCGTAGAAGGCGACTAAAGGGGACGGGAGTGGGGGGCCAGAAACCCTCCCCTCCTTGTATTTTAACTTTATAAAAGGGGAAACAGAAGAACGAGTCATGCAGGGAGTGCTCAAGCTCCTCGAAGGCTCAGATTGGGGTGTGTAAATGTGTGTGGATGTAACCAAGATGAGAAAAAAGGAGAGATAGGTAGTATGTTTGAGGAGAGGAACCTGGATGTTTTGGCTCTGAGTGAAACGAAGCTCAAGGGTAAAGGGAAAGAGTGGTTTGGGAATGTCTTGAGAGTGAAGTCAGGGGTTAGTGAGAGGACAAGAGCAAGGTAGGGAGTAGCACTACTCTTGAAACAGGAGTTCTGGGAGTAAGTGATAGAGTGTAAGAAAGTAAACTCTAGATTGATATGGGTAAAACTGAAAGTTGATGGAGAGAGATGGGTGATTATTGGTGCATATGCACCTGGGCATGAGAAGAAAGATCATGAGAGGCAAGTGTTTTGGGAGCAGCTGAATGAGTGTGTTAGTGGTTTTGATGCACAAGACTGGGTTATAGTGATGGGTGATTTGAATGCAAAGGTGAGTAATGTGGCAGTTGAGGGATTAATTGGTATACATGGGGTGTTCAGTGTTGTGAATGGAAATGGTGAAGAGCCTGTAGGTTTATGTGCTGAAAAAGGACTGGTGATTGGGAAACCTGGTTTAAAAAGCGAGATATACATAAGTTTATGTACATAAGTAGGAGAGATGGCCAGAGAGCGTTATTGGATTACGTGTTAATTGATAGGCGCGCGAAAGAGAGACTTTTGGATGCTAATATGCTGAGAGGTGCAGCTGGAAGGATGTCTGATCATTATCTTGTGGAGGTGAAGGTGAAGATTTGTAGGGGTTTTCAGAAGAGAGAATGTTGGTGTGAATAGAGTGGTGAGAGTAAGTGAGCTTGGGAAGGAGACTTGTGTGAGGAAGTACCAGGAGAGACTGAGTACAGAATGGAAAAATGTGAGAACAAAGAAGGTAAGGGGAGTAGGGGAGGAATGGGATGTATTTAGGGAAGCAGTGATGGCTTGCGCAAAAGATGCTTGTGGCATGAGAAGCGTGGGAGGTGGGTTGATTAGAAAGGGATGAAGAAGTAAGATTATTAGTGAAAGAGAAGAGAGAGGCATTTGGACGATTTTTGCAGGGAAAAAATGCAAATGAGTGGGAGATGTATAAAAGAAAGAGGCAGGAGGTCAAGAGAAAGGTGCAAGAGGTGAAAAAGAGGGCAAATGAGAGTTGGGGTGAGAGAGTATCATTAAATTTCAGGGAGAATAAAAAGATGTTTTAGAAGGAGGTAGATAAAGTGCATAAGACAAGGGAGCAAGTGGGAACTTCAGTGAAGGGGGCTAATGGTGAGGTGATAACAAGTAGTGATGATGTGAGAAGGAGATGGAGTGAGTATTTTGAAGGTTTGTTGAATGTGTTTGATGGTAGAGTGGCAGATATAGGGTGTTTTGGTCGAGGTGGTGTGCAAAGTGAGAGGGTTAGGGAAAATGATTTGGTAAACAGAGAAGAGGTAGTGAAAGCTTTGGGGAAGATGAAAGATGGCAATGCAGCAGGTTTGGATGGTATTGCTGTGGAATTTATGAAAAAAGGGAGTGACTGTATTGTTGACTGGTTGGTAAGGTTATTTAATGTATGTATGACTCATGGTGAGGTGCCTGAGGATTGGCAGAATGCTTGCATAGTGCCATTGTACAAAGGCAAAGGGGATGAGAGTGAGTGCCCTTATTACAGAGATATAAGTTTGTTGAGTATTTCTGGTAAATTATAGGGGAGGGTATTGATTGAGAGGGTGAAGGCATGTACAGAGCATCAGATTGGGGAAGAGCAGTGTGCTTTTCAGAAGTGGTAGAGCATGTGTGGATCAGGTGTTTGCTTTGAAGAATGTATGTGAGAAATACTTAGAAAAGCAAATGGATTTGTGTGTAGCATTTATGGATCTGGAGAAAGCATATGATAGAGTTGATAGAGTTGCTCTGTGGAAGGTATTAAGAATATATGGTGTGGGAGGCAAGTTGTCAGAAGCAGTGAAAAGTTTTTATCGAGGATGTAAGGTATGTGTATGTGTAGGAAGAGAGGAAAGTGATTGGTTCTGTGTTAATGTAGGTTTGCAGGGGTGTGTGATGTCTCTATGGTTGTTTAAGTTGTTTATGGATGGGGTTGTTAGGGAAGTGAATGCAAGAGTTTTGGAAAGAGGGGCAAGTATGCAGTCTGTTGTGGATGAGAGAGCTTGGGAAGTGAGTCAGTTGTTGTTCGCTAATGATACAGCACTCGTGGCTGATTCATGTGAAAAACTGCAGAAGCTAGTGACTGAGTTTGGTAAAGATTGTGAAAGAAGAAAGTTGAGAGTAAATGTGAATAAGAGCAAGGTTATTAGGTACAGTAGGGTTGAGGGTCAAGTCAATTGGGAGGCAAGTTTGAATGGAAAAAACTGGAGGAAGTGAAGTGTTTTAGATATCTGGGAGTGGATCTGGGAGCGGATGGAACCATGGAAGCGGAAGTGAATCATAGGGTGGGTGAGGGGCCGAAAATCCTGGGAGCCTTGAAGAATGTGTGGAAGTCGAGAACATTATCTCGGAAAATGAAAATGGGTATGTTTGAAGGAGTAGTGGTTCCAACAATGTTGTATGGTTGCAAGGCATGGGCTATGGATAGAGTTGTGTGCAGGAGGGTGGATGTGCTGGAAATTAGATGTTTGAGGGCAATATGTGGTGTGAGGTGGTTTGATCGAGTAAGTAATGCAAGGGTAAGAGAGATGTGTGGAAATAAAAAGAGTGCGGTTGAGAGAGTAGAAGACGGTGTGGAACGGGTTGGTCATATGGAGAGAATGAGTGAGGAAAGATTGACCAAGAGGATATATGTGTCAGAGGTGGAGGGAAGGAGGAGAAGTGGGACACCAAATTGCAGGTGGAAAGATGGAGTGAAAAAGATTTTGAGTGATCGGGGCCTGATCATGCAGGAGGGTGAAAGGCGTGCAAGGAACAGAGTGAATTGGAACGATGTGGTACACCGGGGTCGATGTGCTGTCAATGGATTGAACCAGAGTATGTGAAGCTTTTGGGGTAAACCATGGTAAGTTCTGCGGGGCCTGGATGTGGAAAGTGAGCTGTGGTTTCGGTGCATTATTACATGACAGCTAGAGACCTATTGTGAACGAATGGGGCCTTTGTTGCCTTTTGCTACTGCTACCTCGCACACATGAAAGGGGAGGGGGCTGTTATTCCATGTGTGGTGAGGTGGCGATGGGAATAAATAAAGGCAGACTATGAATTATGTACATGTGTATATATCTGTGTGTGTATATATATGTATACATTGAGATGTATGTGATAGAGTGTAAGAAAGTAAATTCTCGATTAATATGGGTAAAACTGAAAGTTGATGGAGAGAGGTGGGTGATTATTGGTGCATATGCACCTGGGCATGAGAAGAAAGATCAAGAGAGGCAAGTGTTTTGGGAGCAGCTGAATGAGTGTGTTAGTGGTTTTGATGCACGAGACCGGGTCATAGTGATGGGTGATTTGAATGCAAAGGTGAGTAATGTGGCAGTTGAGGGAATAATTGGTATACATGGGGTGTTCAGTGTTGTAAATGGAAATGGTGAAGAGCTTGTAGATTTATGTGCTGAAAAAGGACTGATGATTGGGAATACCTGGTTTAAAAAGCGAGATATACATAAGTATACTTATGTAAGTAGGAGAGATGGCCAGAGAGCGTTATTGGATTACGTGTTAATTGACAGGCGTGCGAAAGAGAGACTTTTGGATGTTAATGTGCTGAGAGGTGCAACTGGAGGGATGTCTGATCATTATCTTGTGGAGGCTAAGGTGAAGATTTGTATGGGTTTTCAGAAAAGAAGAGTGAATGTTGGGGTGAAGAGGGTGGTGAGAGTAAGTGAGCTTGAGAAGGAGACCTGTGTGAGGAAGTACCAGGAGAGACTGAGTACAGAATGGAAAAAGGTGAGAACAATGGAAGTAAGGGGAGTGGGGGAGGAATGGGATGTATTTAGGGAATCAGTGATGGATTGCTCAAAAGATGCTTGTGGCATGAGAAGAGTGGGAGGTGGGTTGATTAGAAAGGGTAGTGAGTGGTGGGATGACGAAGTAAGAGTATTAGTGAAAGAGAAGAGAGAGGCATTTGGACGATTTTTGCAGGGAAAAAATGCAATTGAGTGGGAGATGTATAAAAGAAAGAGACAGGAGGTCAAGAGAAAGGTGCAAGAGGTGAAAAAAAGGGCAAATGAGAGTTGGGGTGAGAGAGTATCATTAAATTTTAGGGAGAATAAAAAGATGTCCTGGAAGGAGGTAAATAAAGTGCGTAAGACAAGGGAGCAAATGGGAACTTCGGTGAAGGGCGCAAGTGGGGAGGTGATAACAAGTAGTGGTGATGTGAGAAGGAGATGGAGTGAGTATTTTGAAGGTTTGTTGAATGTGTTTGATGATAGAGTGGCAGATATAGGGTGTTTTGGTCGAGGTGGTGTGCAAAGTGAGAGGGTTAGGGAAAATGATTTGGTAAACAGAGAAGAGGTAGTGAAAGCTTTGCGGAAGATGAAAGCCGGCAAGGCAGCAGGTTTGGATGGTATTGCAATGGAATTTATTAAAAAAGGGGGTGACTGTATTGTTGACTGGTTGATAAGGTTATTTAATGTATGTATGACTCATGGTGAGGTGCCTGAGGATTGGCGGAATGCGTGCATA
>NC_092229.1:31892860-31936584 GCF_036320965.1 Panulirus ornatus
CACATCCCGGGTTCAATCCACGAAGAAAGCCCCCCGGATCCCAACATCGCCCCAAAATTCACTCTTTTTTTTTCCCTCCTTTCCCCTCCTGCATTTTTCAGGCCCCCAACACCAAAATCTTTTTCATCCCACTTTCCACCCCCAAATTTTGGGTCTCCCTTCCCCTCTTCCCTCCCCCCTCCAAAAACATATATCCTTTTTGGTCAATTTTCCCCTTACTCATTCTCCCCCATGTGCCCAAAACCATTTCAAAACACCCTCTTCTGCTCTCTCAACCACCCTTTTTTTTTCCCTCCATCTCTCTTACCCTATATTTATTTAAAAACCCTTTGCCCAAAACACCCTCATTTCCACACACCCAAACCCTCCTTCCCAAAATTACCCAAAGCCCACGCCCGCAACCATAAACATTTGTTGAAACCACTATTCCTTCAAACATACCCATTTTTGCTTTCCGAGATAATATTCTCGACTTCCACACATTCTTCAATGCTCCCAGAACTCTCGCCCCCCTCCCCCACCCTATGATTCACTTCCGCTTCCATGTTTCCATCCGCTGCCAATTCCACTCCCAGATATATAAAACACTTCAATTCCTCCAGTTTCTCTCCATTCAAACTTACCTCCCAATTGACTTGTTGCTCAACCCTACTGTACCTAATAACCTTGCTCTTATTCACATTTACTCTCAGCTTTCTTCTTTCACACACTTTACCAAACACAGTCACCAGCTTCTGCAGTTTCTCACACGAATCAGACACCAGCGCTGTATCATCAGCGAACAACAACTGACTCACTTCCCAAGGTCTCTCATCCACAATAGACTGTATACTTGCTCCTCTTTCGAAAACTCTTGCATTCACCTCCCTAACAACCCCATCCATAAACAAATGAAAGAACCATGTAGACATCACACACCCCTGCCGCAAACCAACATTCAGTGAGAACCAAGCACTTTTCTCTCTTCCTACACGTACACATGCCTTACATCCTCGATAAAAACTTTTCACTGCTTCAAACGACTTGCCTTCCACATCATATATTCTTAATACCATCCACAGAGCATCTCTATGAACTCTATCGTATGTTTTCTTCAGATCCATAAATGCCACATACAAATCCATTTGCTTTTCTAAGTATTATACATACATTCTTTTGAGCAAACACCTGATCCACACATCCTCTACCACTTCTGAAACCACACTGCTCTTCCCCAATCTGATGCTCTGTACATGCTTTCACCCTCTCAATCTATACCCTTCCATATAATTTCCCAGGAATACTCAACAAACTTATACCTCTGTAATTTGAGCAGTCACTTTTATCCCCTTTGCCTTTGCACAATGGCACTATGCAAGCATTTTGTCAATTCTCAGGCACATCACCATGAATCATACATACATTAGATAACCTAACCAACCAGTCAGCAATACAGTCTCCCACCTTTTTTAATGAATTCCACTGCAGTACCATCGAAACCCACTGCCTTGCCGGCTTTTATATTCTGCAAAGCTTTTACTACCTCTTCTCTGTTTACCAAATCATTCCCCCTAACCCTCTCACTTTGCACACCACCTCGACCAAAACATCCTATATCTACCACTCTATAATCAAACACGTTCAACAAACCTTCAAAATACTCACTCCATCTTCTCACATCACCACTACTTGTTATCACCTCCCCATTAGCCCCCTTCTCTGAAGTTCCCATTTGTTCCCTTGTCTTACACACTTCATTTACCTCATTCCAAAACACCTTTTTATTATCCCTAAAATTTAATGATACTCTCTCACCCCAAATCTCATTTGCCCTCTTTTTCACCTCTTGCACCTTTCTCTTGACCTCCTGCCTCTTTCTTTTATACATCTCCCACACATTTGCATTATTTCCCTGCAAGAATCGTCCGAATGCCTCTCTCTTCTCTTTCACTAATAATCTTACTTCTTCATCCCATCACTCACTACCCTTTCTAATCTGCCCACCTCCCACGCTTCTCATGCCACAAGCATCTTTTGCGCAAGCCATCACTGCTTCCCTAAATACATCCCATTCCTCCCCCACTCCCCTTATGGCCTTTGTTCTCACCTATTTCCATTCTGTACTCAGTCTCTCCTGGTACTTCCTCACACAAGTCTCCTTCCCAAGCTCACTTACTTTCACCACTCTCTTCACCCCAACATTCTCTCTTCTTTTCTGAAAACCTCTACAAACCTTCACCTTCGCCTCCAGAAGATAATGATGAGATATCCCTCTAGTTGCACCTCTCAGCACATTAACATCCAAAAGTCTGTCTTTCGCGCGCCTATCATTTAACACATAATCCAATAATGCTCTCCAGCCATCTCTCCTATTTACATACGTATACTTATGTATATCTCTCTTTTTAAGCCAGTTATTTCCAATCACCAGTCCTTTTTCAGCACATAAATCTACAAGCTCTTCACCATTTCCATCTACAACAGTGAACACCCCCATGTACACCAATTATTCCCTCATTTGCCACATTACTCACCTTTGCATTCAAATCACCCATCACTATAACCCAGTCTCATGCATCAAAACTACTAACACACTCACTCAGCTGCTCCCAAAACACTTGCCTCTCATGATCTTTCTTCTTATGCCCAGGTGCATATGCACCAATAATCACCCATCTCTCTCCATCCACTTTCAGTTTTAACCATATCAATCTGGACTTTATTTTCTTACACTCTATCACATACTCCCACCACTCCTGTTTCAGGAGTAGTGCTACTCATTCCCTTGCTCTTGTCCTCTCACTAATCCCTGACTTTACTCCCAAGACATTCCCAAACCACTCTTCCCCTTTACCCTTGAGCTTCGTTTCACTCAGAGCCAAAACATCCAGGTTCCTTTCCTCAAATATACTACCTGTCTCTTCTTTTTTCTCATCTTGGTTACATCCACACACATTTAGACACCCTAATCTGAGCCTTCGAGGAGGATGAGCATTCCCCGCATGACTTCTTCTGTTTCCCCTTTTAGAAAATTAAAAGTTATTATACTTTGTTGCTGTCTCTCACGTTAGCGAGGTAGCGCAAGGAAACAGACGAGAGAATGGCCCACTCCACCCACATACACGTGTATACATACACGCCCACACACGCACATATACATATCTATACATCTCAACATATACATGTATATATGCACAGACATATACATATATACACATGTATGTAATTCATACTGTCTACCGTTATCCATTCCCGTTGCCACCCCGCCACACATGAAATGAGAACCCCTTCCACCCTCATGTGCGCGAGGTAGCGTTAGGAAAAGACATCAAAGGCCACATTCATTCACCCTCAGTCTCTAGCTGTCATGCATATTGCACCGAAACCACAGCTCCCTTTCCACATCCAGGCCCCAGAAACTTTCCATGGTTTACCCCAGACACTTCACATGCCCTGGTTCAATCCATTGACAGCATGTCCACCCCAGTATACCACATTGTTCCAATTCACTCAATTCCTTGCACGCTTTTCACCCTCCTGCATGTTCAGGCCCCGATCACTCAAAATCTTTTTCATTCCATCTTTCCACCTCCAATTTTGTCTCCCATTTCTCCTCATTCCCTCCACCTCTGACACATATATCCTCTTTGTCAGTCTTTCTTCACTCATTCTCTCCATGTGACCAAACTATTTCAAAACACTCTCTTCTGGTATCTCAACCACACTCTTTTTATTACCACACATCCCTCTTACCCTTTCATTACTTACTCGATCAAACCATGTCACACCACATATTGTGCTCAAACATCTCATTTCCAGCACATCCACCCTCCTCTTCACAACTCTATCTATGGCCCACGCCTCGCAACCATATAACATTGTTGGAACCACTATTCCTTCAAACATACCCATTTTTGCTTTCCACGATAACGTTCTTGACCCCCACACATATTTCAGCGCTCCCAGAACTTTTGCCCCCTCCCCCACCCTATGACTCTCTTCCGCTTCCATGGTTCCATCTTCTGCCAAATCCACTCCCAGATATCTAAAACGCTCACTTCCTTCAGTTTTTCTCCATTCAAACTTACCTCCCAATTGACTTGTCCCTGAACCCTACTTGCTCTTATTCACATTTACTCTTAGCTTTCTTCTTTCACACATTTTACCAAACTCAGGCACACCACCGGATTTTCGGCAACTGATGGTTTGGCATCTCATTTAGTCTGAACAAAATTTTCTGAGGGAACTTGAAATTACTGCGGCCACCAGACTAGTTTACTGGGGTCCACTGATGGCGTTGTTTATAGAGTGCTCTTATTTCCATTCTTCACGCTATTCTTGTTTGTGGTGATACTTCAATTCTGTGAGATTCTTAGCTTATTTTTCTTGAATTTAATCCTAGCTATGGCTTCTAAGACATATGAGAGTGTCAGTCGTTGTGTCAAACATAAACACCAGTCCTTATCAATCCAAGATAAGGTAGAACTGCTGAAAATGATGGACTGTGGTGTTTTGGTGCATAAGCTGTGTGACTCCTACAATATTGGTTCATCAACTGTTTATAATATATGGAAGGAAAGCGAGAAAGTATTGAAATTCAATGCAGACAGTGATTCCAAGAAGCAAATGATGATTAGAAAAGCTATGAAAGATGGTAAGAGTACTGAGCACGAACAAGTGATGATGAAATGGTTTTGAGAGCTTCTTGTCAGGTAGCATGATAATGGATCAGGCTAGGACTTTAAATTACAACATGAGCGTGACTGTAGTGAAGGATGGTTTTATAGATTCAAGAAGTATCATGGAATTTCCATGAATAAAGTGTGTGGACAAAAGCGATCTGCAAACCACGAAGGAACTTCTGAGTATATGGATGGGTTTGTGAAACTCGTAGCTGACGAGCACCTCCGTCCTGAGCAGGTGTAGAATATAGATGAAACTGCATTTTTTTGGTGATGCACACTTAGGAAAACACTGACAACAGAAGACAAAAAAGACCCCATAGGATTCAAACAATCAAATGACAGTCTTACCATCTTAGGGTGCTGAAATGTTTAACATTTGTTTAATTTGAATTCTAGCAGTCCATGGTATACATTAAACACATGGGCTTTGTATATTTAGTGGGTTAGAGGTGTGTTGATGAATTATTATTATGTGATCACGGTTGGTCCGGCAGAATGGTTAATCCGGGAAGGCTCTAGAACCAAGAGTGTCGGAAAATCGGTGTTGTACCTTTATACCTTCTAATTTACTGGGAAATGAAACACAGTAAGTTCCCAAATGCACTTTCATGATAGTGATCCATCAGGGCTGACACAAGAAAGATATGCAAGTGTTAGTTGGTATATTAGGAAAAGATGTAGTTAGGATGCCATTTGGTAAACAAGTGAATCCCCTGATGGAGATCAGGTGCGTTGAAGTCTGAGAACGTGCTTATTATAGAATTTTTTAGGTGGACAATGGGGGAACTGTTTACAAATTTTATTAACAATAACGCTTTATGATTTGTTTAGACTTTCCTTAATATTATTGTTACAATCATTTGTGTATTTAATGATAGAAGATTCAATGATATTTCTTTGTAATAGGAGTTAGAGGTAATAAGTGAGATGGCATCACTCCTGTCTGTACAATGATCATAATTTTTTGCATGATTAAATGAGGCATTTATTCTTTTCCTTTACTTGTACTATATTTATGTTGCTTGATTCTAACGGAGATCCTTACCAGTCTGCCCAACATAAACCATATTAAAATTTTTACATGGTACTCTATAAACTCGGGCTGCAGAACTTTCTGTTGAGTTCCTAATTTAGATGTATATTATAGTATTGTTGTTGCTGAAGGCAACATTTACATTAAAGGATGTAAATAAATGGGAAGTAATGTAAAATTATTACTATAAGGGAGAGCTCTTAGTTTCTTGGGGTCAAGGGTGGTTTGGGTTTAGTTCCATAAAATGATTTCTTTGCCAATTTAAAAGGGATTTATCAATGAAAGATTTAGGCTACACTAACATGGATCCAATAGAATATATCTTCTCAAACTCATTATCAGTGAACTCTGGACTGCATATACATAATGCCCTAAGGAACATAGAATGAAATGATGATGATTTAACTATCATGTTGAGCTAAGTGATAATGGATATATGAGAAGTGGGAGACCAAATTGGAGGTGGAAAGATGGAGTGAAAAAGATTTTGAGTGATCGGGGCCTGAACATGCAGGAGGATGAAAGGTGTGCAAGGAATAGAGTGAATAGGAACGATGTGGTATACCAGGGCCGACGTGCCGTCAGTGGATTGAACCAGGGCATGTGAAGCATCTGGGGTAAACCATGGAAAGTTCTGTGGGGCTCGATGTGGGAAGGGAGCTGTGGTTTTGGCGCATTATTACATGACAGCTAGAGACTGAGTGTGAACGAATGTGGCCTTTGTTGTCTTTTCCTAGTGCTACCTCACACACATGCGGGGGAGGGGGTTGTTATTTCATGTGTGGCAGGGTGGCAATGGGAATGAATAAAGGCAGATATTATGAATTATGTCCATGTGTATATATCCATATGTCTGTGTGAGTATATATAGGTACACGTTGAGATGTATAGGTATGTATATTTGAGTGTGTGGACGTGTATGTATATACATGTGTGTGTGGATGGGTTGGGCCATTCTTTCATCTGTTTCCTTGCACTACCTCGTTAACACGGGAGACAGCGACAAAGCAAAATAAATATAGAATATAAAATGAGTATATGCTAAACTTAAACATGTTTCCATCCCTATGGATCATGCAATCTAAAAATGTTAATGTATAATTATTTTCAATTTCTACATTTAAGTTGAGAGGAGGTTCTAAATTATTAAGTAAAAGGAGAAATGTTTGTAAATTTTCATTTGCTGGCCAGACACAAAGAACATCATTGACATACCTAAACCAGTTCGCATTAGAGGGTAAGATATCCTTTAGTATATTTGTTTCAAAGAGTTCCATGTATAGATTACTTAATACTGGGTTACCCATTGCATAATATTCTCCATTAAATTGTAATACTCAGTCTTTTATACACAAACAGTTCAATAAAAACAGGTCATCAACTGGCACTCTTGTGAACAGAGACGAAACATCAAAGCTAACCAGTTTGAAATTGAAATGAACATTGATATCACTGAACTTGTTGACTAAGTCTACATGCCATAGAAGACAATTAAAGGGGGTGGATGGGGGAGTTGGAAACCCTGCCTTTCTTGTATTTCAGTTTCTAAAAGAGGAAACTGAAGGAGTCAGGTGGGGTCCATATCCTCCTCGAAGGCTCAGATTGGGGCGTCTGAATGTGTGTGTGTGGATGTAACCATGATGAGAAGAAATGAGAGATAGATAGTATGTTTGTGGAAAGAAACCTGAATGTTCTGGCTCTGAGTGAAACGAAGCTCAAGGGTAAAGGGAAAGATTGGTTTGGAAAAGTCTTGGGAGTAAAGTCAGGGGTTGGTGAGAGGACAAGAACTAAGGAAGGAATTGAACTACTGAAGCAGCAAGTTGTGGGAGTGTGCGATAGAGTGCAGGGAAGTATATTCTAGATTGATGTGGGTAAAACTGAAAGTGGATGGTGAGAGATTGGTGATTATTGGTGCTTATGCGCCTGGTCATGAGAACAAAGCTGTTGAGATGCAAGTATTTTGAGAGCAGCTGACTGTGAGTGTGTCTGCAGTTTTGGTGCACAGGACCTGGTATTAGTGATGGGTGATTTGAATTTGAAGGTGAGTAATGTGGCAGTTGAGGGTATAATTGGTGTACATGGGGTGTTCAGTGTTGTGAATGGAAATGGTGAGGAGCTTGTGGATTTCTTGTGCTAAAAAAAAGACTGGTGATTGGGAATACCTGGTTTAGAAATAGAGATATACACAGATATAGGTATGTGAGTAGGAGAGATAGTGAAAGGGTATTATTAGATTACGTGTTAATTGATAGGTATGTAAAAGCGAGACTTTTGGATGTTAACATGCTGATGGGATGTCTGATTACTGTTTTGTGGAGACAAAGGTGAAGATTTGTTGGGGGTTTCATAAAAGGAGAGGGAATATTGGGGAGAAGAGAGTGGTGAGATAGGAGGTTTGAAGCTTTTAACACCCTCTCTAACAGGTGGGGTAGTGCTAGCCTTCCCCACCCATAAGTAACGAGTCTTCCATGGTAGCAACAGCTTGTTTGATTCAGGATACCTTTAAGGTGCTAGAGGACATTGCAACGATGGTTATAGACTCATGCACTTCATGGGACTGATCTGCTCTGACCCCTAGAATTCTTTTGGACTGTATATAGAGTGGATGTTTTCTAGTAGACCTACCTGCACACTTGTGCACACACACACACACACACACTCTCTCTCTCTCTCTCTCTCTCTCTCTCTCTCTCTCTCTCTCTCATTGCCCATTGCCTACCCCAACCAACCCCCACTGGTACCCTCCCCCAACAGCCTATGCCCTCACATCCCCTCCTAAGCTTCGTGTCCCTTTTTCCTCCCCCGTCATGCTGTCTCCTGTTAACCCACCTAAACTCTTTTCGCCCTTACCCAAACATCCAGATTCATCCCTCCACTAAGGCTCTCCCTTACTCTTGTTCCACAACCTCCTCCAAGTTTATGTTACACCTTAACCGCCCATACATTCATTCCCTTCCTCATTGGACCATACCCCCCCCCAAAAAAAAAGAGAGAGAAAGAGAGAGAGAGAGAGAGAGAGAGAGAGAGAGAGAGAGAGAGAGAGAGAGAGAGAGAGAGAGAGAAGAAAAAAAATCCTTCATCGGCCCTACTTATGAGGAATTGATTTGTAGTATTCAGTTGATTAGCATTACTCAGTAATTTGCAAGAAAAGAGCAAAGATGTGATTATAGGAGATATGCTGGTCAGAAATCTGGGTAGACACATGGTGGAAAATTTGAGAGCTAAGAGAGCAATCAATATCTACCCTGGTGCCAGAATTTTCCTCATTAATTTGTTTATGGTTGGGGTGGTGAAGGAGGTAAATGCAAGTCTTGCAGAGAGGGAAAAGTATTCAGTCTATGGGAGATGAGAGAGCATAGGAAGTGAATCAGTTGTTGTTCACTGATGATACATCGCAGGTGGCAGATTCGAGTGAGAAACTACAGAGGTTGGTGATTGAGTTTGGAAGGGTATGTGAAAAAAGAAAGTTGAGTGATTGTGAATTAAAGCAAGGCTGTTAGGTTCAGCAAGATTGAGGGACAAGTTTGGGGTGTAAGTTGAATGGAGAAAAATTGGAGGAAGTGGTGTCTTAGATCTAAAAGTCTGGGAGTGGACATAGCAGTGAATGGAACCATGGAAGCAGAAGTGAGTCATAGGGTGGGGAGGTGGAAAAGGTTTTAGGAGCGCTGAAAAATGTGAGGAAAGAGAGAACATTATGTGGGAGGGCAAAAATGGTTATGTTTGAAGGAATAGTAATTCCAACAAAATATTGTATGGATGTGAGCATGGGGCTGTGTCAAGGAGGGTAGATGTGTTTCATATAAAATGTTTAGGGACAATACGTGGTTTGAGTTGGTTTGATCAAATAAGTCATGAAAAGGTACGAGAGATGTGTGGTAATAAAAAGAGCAAGGTTGAGAGAGCAGAAGAGGGTATGCTGCAGTGATTTGGACATAGGGAGAGAATGAGTGAGGAAAGGATGACAAAGAAGATATGTGTGTCATAAGTGGAGGGAACAAGGAGAATGGAGAGACCAAACTGGAGATGGAAGATGGATTGAAAAAGCTTATGAGCAATTGGGACCTAACATGAAGGAGGATTGAAAGCATGCATAGGATGAGTTAATTGGAATGATATGTTATACTGGGGTCCATGTACTGTTAATAGACTGAACCAGGCCATGTGAAATATCTTGGAAAGTCTATGGGGCCTGGATGTAGGTAGGGAGCTGTGGTTTTGGTACATTGCACATGTCAGCTCAAGAATGGATGTGAGCAGACTTTGCCTTTCTTCATCTATTCCCTGTGCTGCCTTGCTAATACGAGAAACAGTGATCAAGTGTGAAGGAAGAAAAGAAAGAAGAGACTGTATTGCACAGTATTATGTTAATGAAATAAGAATATTTATGTAGGAACACAAAAGCAGGACATGCCCAGTTTTAACTCACTTAGACCACATAACTTTCTGATAGCTCTTCTGGACAAATTATTTTGTAAATACTTAATATGAACTCTTAGCTTCAAATGAATTTAATTTTTCTCCATGAGTGGTTTGGACCTTTTAACACCCTCTCAAACTGGTGGACTAGAACTAGCCTTCCCCACCCATAACTAACTAATCTTTTATGGTAGCAACAGCCTGCTTGATTCAGGATACCTTTAACTTGTTAGAGGACATTGCAATGATGATGTCATAGACCCATGCACTTCACAGGACTGATCTGCTCTGAGCCTTAGAATTCTTTTGGACTGCATATAGAGTGGATGTCTTCTGGTAGACCTACCTGCACACACACACACACACACACACACACACACACACACACACACACACACACACACACGCAAACACACATGCAAACACACACACACACATGCACACAAACAAACAAACAAACAAACAAACAAACAAACAAACAAACAAACAAACAAACAAACACACACACACACACACACACACACACACACACACACACACACACACAATCATAAATCACTCTCTCTCTCTCTCTCTCTCTCTCTCTCTCTCTCTCTCTCTCTCTCTCTCTCTCTCTCTCTCTCTCTCTCTTTCTTTCTTTCTTTCTCTCTCTCTTTCTTTCTCTCTCTCTTTCTTTCTCTCTCTCTTTCTTTCTCTCTCTCTTTCTTTCTCTCTCTCTTTCTTTCTCTCTCTCTTTCTTTCTCTCTCTCTTTCTTTCTCTCTCTCTTTCTTTCTCTCTCTCTTTCTTTCTCTCTCTCTTTCTTTCTCTCTCTCTTTCTTTCTCTCTCTCTTTCTTTCTCTCTCTCTCTCTCTCTCTCTCTCTCTCTCTCTCTCTCTCTCTCTCTCTCTCTCTCTCTCTCTCTCTCAACTTCATGTTCAACTTAACACTCTTCCTCCCCCCAGTCATTCTGCCTCCTTTTAGCCCACCTAAACTCCTTTCACCCTCACCCAAACTTCCATTCCTGTCTCTCCACTAAGGCTCTCCCTCACCCTAATTCAGTAACTTCCATGTTTATGTCATACTTCAACTACCCATCCAGCCATTCCCCCTTCTCCTGCCATGTGGAACCCCCCACCACCACAACCTCCATCGGCCCTACTCACAAGCAATGGATTTGCACAACTCACTCGACTTTCAGTACTCAGTGACTTGCAAGAAAAGAACAAAGATGACTGTTCCGTGATTATAGGAGATACACCAGTCAGAAATTTGGGTAGATACATAGTGGAGAATTTGAGAGCTATGAGAACAGTCCATGTGTACCCTGGTTTCAGAAGTTTCCTCATTAAACAAAAGGTTAAAGACATTAAAGTACCATCTAAAAAAGTTTCCTCATTAAACAAAAGGTTAAAGACATTAAAGTACCATCTAAAAAGTCCTGCTTAATGGTGAATCATGCGAGCAGTGATGTTTAACATAATTCAAATTCATAAAGTATCATCAAAGAATACCATGAGCTGATTGGCACCCAGAGAGATAGATTGGATAACACTGTTATAGTTGGCACTCCCCCCAGTGAAAAAAATGTAGGTAACTGCACCTTAAGTAGAGTACTAGGAGTAAATTAGAGATTGAAATGCTTAACTTTGTAGACCCATAGCTTGACTTCTTAGGAGATAGGGATTATACAACATAGATGGTACTCACTTTAGCAGTAAATGGAGAGAACTCTTAGCTTTACAAATCAAATGTCAGATTGCCTTGCAGCTGCATGGGAAAATTTTTGTTGACCCCCAGTAGAGGTTGGTGTCTTGACCGCATCAGATTGGTGGTTTTTGGTCAGGTCATGTTGTGTTACATATCAAATGAGGGAAGTCAGATCAAATCCCCTCCCCCATCAGGACAGCGAAAACGTGGAGGTGGGTCATAGAAGCTCATCACACCTCGGTAAAAAAATAGCTGGTCACCAATTCATGCCATCAGTCTTGTACAGTAATTACTCGAAGAAATTAAGTGGACTTAGTGTGAATATAAGATCCATCCTAAACAAAAGTAATGAATTGCATCGTGTGGTAACCACTGAACATGTTGGTATCATTGGTTTAACGGAAACATTTCTGAGCAAGAAAAACAACAACTTGATTAGCGAGTAGTCTACCAGACTACAAAATCTACCATACTACAAATTTTTAAGGGACAGAGATGGTCAAGGAGGCTGAACTGCACTGTATGTAAAGTCGTACCTAAGCCCCATCAAAATTCAGACTATTGAACATTTGTGTGTTCAGATTAGCACAGAATTTTCGAAACTTTATATAAGCATCAACTATGAATGCTGGAGTCAGCCAGCAGATATTGGTACTATCATGTAAGAGAATTTAGAATGAGCAATACAAAGTAAAGACTCAATCATTCTTGGGGATTTTAATCCTTCAGAAATCAACTGAAATCAACAGGCAAATTATCCCTGTTGGAGAAAGTGCATCTGCTAGATTTATCAACTTTATTGAAGATAATTTTCCTTACCAACCCATCACCAAGCTGAAGAGGGAAGCTAATATACTTGATTTAGTTCATGCATCTCTGGAGTTCTTAGTAAGTAATACCCATGTTAGAGAACATCTGGGTACTTGTTACCATAATATGGTTAGGTTCAACATCATTATCAAAACTGACTCTTCTACAACCAATATTATTACCCCTAACTTAGGCTGTAGATAGAGTGGTGCGAAGGAGGGTGGATTTGCTGGAAATGAAGTGTTTGAGGGCAATATGTGGTGTGAGGTGGTTTGATCGAGTAAGTAATAATAGGGTAAGAGAGATGTGTGGTAATAAAAAGAGTGTGGTTGAGAGAGCAGAAGAGGGTGTTTTGAAATGGTTTGGTCACATGGAGAGAATGAGTGAGGAAAGATTGACCAGTGGGATATATGTGTCAGAGATGGAGGGAATGAGGAGAAGTGGGAGACCAAATTGGAGGTGGAAAGATGGAGTGAAAAAGATTTTGAGTGATCAGGGCCTGAACATGCAGGAGGGTGAAAGGCGTGCAAGGAATAGAGTGAATTGGAATGATGTGATATACCGGGGTCGACGTGCTGTCAGTGGATTGAACCAGGGCATGTGAAGCATCTGGGGTAAACCATGGAGAGTTTTGTGGGGCCTGGATATGGAAAGGGAGCTGTGGTTTCGGTGTATTGTACATGACAGCTAGAGACTGAGTGTGAACGAATGTGCCCTTTGTTGTCTTTTCCTAGCGCTACCTCGCGCACATGTGGGGGGAGGGGGTTGTTATTTCATGTGTGGCAGGCTGGCGATGGGAATGAATAAGGGCAGATAGTATGAATTATGTACATATGTATATATGTATGTGTCTGTGTGTATATATATGTATACGTTGAGATGTATAGGTGTGTATATTTGCATGTGTGGACGTGTATGCATATACATGTGTATGTGGGTGGGTTGGGCCATTCTTTTGTCTGCTTCCTTGCGCTACCTCGCTAACGTGGGAGATGGCAACAAAGTAAAATAATTATAATAAATAACTTTAAAAGGGTGGATTTTGATAGGTTGTATGATGCATTAAAGAGTCTCATTCTTGTTGGTTCATACTCAGAGGAATTATAGGCCAATTTTAAACGTGAGTTTATGCACCATCAGGTCACATTAATTCCCATGCACAACAGAAACAATGAAACCATTATTGAGTCTGAATGGTACAAGATCTATACAGCACAGAAATAAACTCTACAAACTTAGGAAATCAGACAGTAACCTAAGTATTGCCTCATAGTATATCACAATCAGGAGCTACTTGAAAAATCTTACAAAAAAAAGGCAATACGAAGTGTGTGTTGCAAGAGATAGTAATAGAGATCCTAAAAGATTCTATAGATATATCAGTAATAAGAAACATATAAGGTGTGTGATACCCTTAGTAAATGAGAATGGGGAACCCATTGTGGATAGTAAAAGTGTAGCAACAACTCTGAACAGGTTTTATATCTGTTTTTAAACTGAAAGCAATGATAAATTTTGAAACAATGTTAAATAGCACTCACACAGTACCAGAATTTACTATCACAGTTAGAGAAGTGCTATCATGGACAGACAAGTTGAAGACTTAGAAAAACCCAGGTTCTGATCATTTCTATCTATGAGTAATTAGAAATGTCAAACACAAAAGGGGAAGCTGGAAATTGCCTGGCAATTACTGTCCTATTAGCATCACATCAATTATATGTAAACTTCTAGTCATTTATTAGAGATAAAATCGTAGCCTATCTCGAACACAGTTTAATCAGTTATGCACAGCATGGTTTTAGAAAGCACAGATCATGCCTTACAAACCGACTTGGATTTCATCATAAGTTATTCACTACCCATACTAAGATAAAAGCAATAGATATTATATTTTTTGAACTTTCAGAAAGCATTCAACATCGTCCCTACATTACATTGATGCATAAAGTCCAAGCCTTGAGGATTACTTGTCACATAGGAAATGGGATAAAAGCCTGGTTATGTGATAGGAGGCTGAGTGAATCATGAATCATCACCATGGCCATTCATTACTAGTGGACACTAGTAGTGGATTCCTCTAGGGATCCATACTTGGGCGTATGCTTTTCATCATTTATATTAATGATATTGATGTAGAGCTGAATACCATAGTGTCCAAACTTGCACATAACACAAAGATCAGCAATGCAATATTAACTGAAGGAGGTAGGCTAAGATTACAAGAGGATCTATATAAAATCACTGTGAGTGGTTTAGGAAGTGACAAATGCCTTGTAACATCAGTAAATGTTAGCTGCTACAAGCTGGAAACCTCAAAAGAAAATATGATTAAGAGCTATGCTGATAGGCCAGAAGATAAAGGACATTACCTAGTGGGAGAGATCTAGTGTGAAACTGTTAAGTCTGTGAATAGTCCTTGTGTCATAAACTCTGAAGACTTCTTTAAGAGATTAGCACTTTTTGCTCAGTAAAAGCTGTCTTTTGGAAATCAGAGATTTTAGAGGGGAATATTTATTTGCCTGTGGAGGAATCTGTGAACACCCTTTGGCAAGTGACATCTTTACTTGTCATACTGGCTGAACCTGGTCTTTACATTATAAGACATGATGTGAGAAGGGTGACCTTTACCTTATTCTTTTTAAAAAAATTGGAGGACAAAATACTAAAGGGACTTTTAGCATTCACTTAGAACCTTCAGTCATCCAGTCTATAGTATAGACATGGAGGATATACTGTGCATATCTTAGGATCCCTTCTTTTGGAGAGTTGGTTTCTGGTGTGCCTTTGGAACATCTTTAGAAAGTATTTGTCTCTACTTTTGGATGTTTTCTTCTTATTTGAAATTTTTCCAAACCCTCCCCCTCACTTGGATATGCTCTTGTTGCTCATAAAACAGACTAACTGAGGGGAAGATTGTAAATTTTGTAGTTTGAAAAGCCTCTTCTCCAAGGTTGTATTCAGTAAGTAATTATCAGTTGAATTTTCTTGTCCTACCATCCTTTCAATTCAAAAAACCTTTCACTTTGCTAGGATTTTCCATTTTTGTGTTGACATATGCAGTGTTTGGATTCCGAGGCATCAGTTGGATCTGTCCCTTAGAGTGAGTGGGTTGGTGGTATCATAAATGTGGCAGCCTCTGATTAGCCAATAGTGGGCCTGAAATGAGCAAGCTGTCACTGCCATGGAATGATGAGGTGTTAGAAAGTACTAATCTCCTAAATATCCAAGAAATATATGTCATTGCTTTGCTTAGAAAGTTTTCCCAGACTTCAAAACCTGCATTTCTTTGTGCAGTTTAAATCAGTGACTTATAATCAGAAGGTGTGATATTGTTATTAATAAATTTATTTTCATAATTGTACATACTGTCAGTTAGAATGGGGCCTTAGGGATTTAACTAATGTCCCCTCATATTCAAGTGACTCAGAGATTTGACTTTGAATCAGATTCTCGTGATAACGTATTCCTCACATATTTTCATTTATGCTTGGATATGAATTATGTGTCTCCACCTGCTATTGATATTTGTATCTATGTGGCTGATTTACTCAGAGATGGAAGATTAGATACTGATGAAAAAGGAAAGGGTGTATAAATGCTTTTAAATGTTCATTGTTATTCATAGTTACAAAACCAAAGGTACCTGTCATGATTTTGTAACTACATTCTTTAAATCTCTTCAGGTGTGAGTTGTTTGCAGTGGGTAATGGAACTGGTTGCCAGGTGAAGGAGAACTACTTAACTGATTACCCAGGTACCTGTCAAGATTTGGTGCCACTATATTCTTTAAATTTTTTCAGGTGTGAGTTGTTTGCAGTGGGTAATGGAACTGGTTGCCGGGAGATGGAGAACTACTTAACTCGACTGATAACCCAGAAGTGCTTCGACCCTTACAATGTCCAGTACACTATTATCAATGAGACTGGTGCTTCTCAGTACTCAGTCTCTCCTGAAGCTCGAGCAGAGTTCCCTGGACTTGACCCTAACCATATCAGTGCTTGTGAGTTTTTGTTGGCTTTCTTTTTTTAAAAACTCTACATGCTAGGCCTGTCTGCAGTGCTGACATATGTCTTTGATGACCTATTATATTGGAGTAATTGAATTCCTTATATCTTTCTTTTTAATATAGAAGTGTGTCTTTCCTTCGCTTAAGAAGTTACTTTTAAGTGGGAGATAAATGTGGTGTGATTACAGTAAGGGAAGGAAATGAAAAAGTATAGTGGAAAACAGAAGTGGTGTAGACATAAGAAAATAATTGTTAGAAGAGTTTTTGAGTGTTATAGGTGGAAAAAGGCACAGGAAGATACAGTAGGATGAAAATGAAGGGCAAGATCTGGAGTGTTATAAGAAAGATGCCACTATACAGTGTTTGAAGATCTGCACAAGCAGAAATGTTATTGAAAGCAGGTTCAGCATAGATCACTTTGAAGTATGAGGTGGAGGGAACATTGAGAATGTGAACAGACATATGTATTCACTGTTAATATAGATTAATTCACATATAAATTTAAAAGTATGTAGTGAATTTGCTGCGTTGATAGAAGAAATCAATCAATTTGTCCTGATAATTGGTTGTGGATAACCAATCATTTATTTCAGAGGATCAATTTGGTGCAAGTTAGTTTGGATGTTCATCAGCATGTGTTTATTTAGTAACTTCTATCTGTATCTCTGATGCAGTTCCAGTTGGAACTCCCTCAGAGGGGTGGCCATGGCAACAGTCTCTCCATAACTAAAGAACTCTAGTGCCACTTCTTATACTTTAGTGCCTCACCCTTAACAGGCCACTGTCAGAGGGCAAGTCCAGCAGTGCTTGCAAAGGCTCCTACCTAATGTTCCAAATGACTACTTCTTTCTGATGCTCCTGCCTACTGCTTAGTCAGTCCTTATGGTTAGGGTTGAAAGAACACTATCCATACATCTCATGCATGCTAGAGAAAGCAGCAGCCCCTTATAAGCATAAGTACTGGCTCCTCTACAAAGCTGACTGGAATAACTTACAAAACTTCTTTTCTGACTTTCCTAGGGTGAATTAATGTCTCTTATGTAGTGATGCTTTTGTCTCTGCCAAATGGATAGCAAAGGTTACTCTGACAGGAATGCAAGCACTTATCTTCTCTTCCTCTCAGATGATTTCTTCTTCCAATCCAAGGATCGACCATTCCTGTTCTGAGGCAGTTCTGACTTCCATTCAGATTGTATCACTGCCTGTAATCATTGCAAGCACATGATTCATCTGGCAAAGATTTTCCTTATGCAAAGGAAGTGTGATAACGTCTCATCATCCACTAATAGGTCTTTCTGGTCTTAAGGGTATCTTTAGAACAACTTTTCTTGCTCTACCTTTCCTTTACTTTTTTGGTTCTCATAGCACTATAGCTATCTCTCCTGTAGATAAAGCCACTTTTTTTTGGCTCCTATTTCTCCTCTAACTCCATCTTGAATGACTGTAACATTCTGTCATGTTCTATGCCTCTCCCCATAATCTCTTTCAGGACTGTCCGAAAAGTGCTTCTCTCTTTGGACAAAAGCAAGGCTTATTGTCCTGATGGCATCTGTCCCTATGTACTGAAAGAGTGCACCTCTAAACTTGCACTTGTGCTTGCTCTTCATCTTGGAAGCATGCGTTGATCCAGCCCATCCCTAAGAAGGGTTACCGTTCTGACCCTGTAACTATCCTATTGCTTTGACATTTACTATTTTCAGTCTTTGAATCCCTCCTCAACTCCCACATCTTCAAACTCGTTGAATCATATGGTCTTCTATCTGTGCACCTGGATGGCTTCTGTAAGTTGAAATCTTTCCTGTTTTACTAATGTCTGGTCATCATCCCTGAAAGGTTTTGGGGAGCCATATGTAGTTGCTCTTGACACATTCAAAGCTTTTGACAAGGGGTCTCATCTCTAAGCTCCACTCTTTTGGCTTCCCTCCCCCATTTTGTTCCTTATCTAGCTTCCTCTCCCACCGATCTGTCTCTGTGGTTGTTGATGGATCAGCCTCCCCCCATTTCTCCATCAACAGCAGTGTCCCTTAAGGCTCTTTACTATCTACTACTCTTTACTCCTTTTCATCAGTGATTTCCTCTCTTCAGTTAATAACCAAATGCACTCATATGCTGACAACTCAACACTGCATTTATCCACGTCTTTCAATTCTGTTCCTTCTTCTTTCACTCGATCTACATCTCGTCTTGACACAGCTTCCTCAATAAACTCAGACTTGGCCAGGATATCTCAGTGGAGTATATGTAATCTGGTTGAGTTTAATGCCTCCAAGACCCAGTTTCTACCCATCTTTCTACAGAAAACAACCTCCAACTTTTATCTCTCCTTTGATGATTCTGTAATTCTACCTCTTGATGCAATAAACATACTTGGTATTACTGTAACATCCACTATTTCTTAGAAACCCCACATTATGGAAATGGCTTAGTCTGCCTTAAAGAAACTGGGCATCTTGTTTTGATGTTGAAATTTCTTTTCTTCTGAACAGTTGCTCCTTTTATACAAAGGATTGCTTTTTCCTTGTATACTTGATACAGGGGGGTGGTTCTAACTCTGCATTCTTAATTGACAGAGTTGAGTTGAAAGCAGTCCAAATTATAAACTCTCTCTCAGGCTGAATTCCAAACTTGGCCATCTTTTGCCCAATGCCACAGTGTTGGTTCACTTTCCCTCTTCTATAGGTATTACTTAGGTATTTGTTCTTAAAAGCTGGCTGCTATTGTGCTCACACAACTTGCTAAATCATGCAATACTTGGCAAGTGTGGGCGTTGGCAATGCAAGGATTGGCCATTTTGATAATTGTCTTTCCCTACACCTTGAAGCTTTAGAACTCCTTACCCTTTCTTGTCTTTCCCAATAACTATGCCCTAGGACATTTTAAAAGACAGGTTTTTTCACATCCTCCCAAATTTATAAATACTTTCCTTGGTCTTTTTGTTTTCCTTCTCATAATCCTACTACACTTCAATTAAGGCCTGGCTATGATGTGGACTTTTGTCTGTGATTAGAGTCTCCAGTGTAAGAGAAACTATCATCAATTTGTAGGAGGAACAAAAGTTAAATGAGGATTTTTTGTAGGACTAGTTTAATTGTTCATGATGCCACTTTGTTAGGCAGAAAAGGCAGACTTGCATTAACAAGTTCTCTTTCTTGCTAATGCTTTACTGATTCTGGTATTTCATGTTATTTATCTCAGGTTTGTAGCCCCTTACCCTAATAAGACAAAACTCAGCCAGTGGGATATAAGCCTTTATTAAAAGTATTAGAAGATGGATTTGTATGTAGCATTTATGGATGTGGAGAAGGCATATGATAGAGTTGATAGAGATGCTTTCTGGAAGGTATTAAGAGTATATGGTGTGAGAGATAAGTTGCTAGAAGCAGTGAAAATCTTTTATCGAGGATGTAAGGCATGTGTATGAGTAGGAAGAGAGGAAAGTGATTGGTTCCCAGTGAATATCTGTTTGTGGCAGAGGTGCGTGATGTCTTCATGGTTGTTTAATTTGTTTATGGATGGGGTTGTTAGGGAGGTGAATGCAAGGGTTTTGGAGAGAGGGGCAAGTACACAGTCTGTTGGGGATGAGAGGGTTTGGGAAGTGAGTCATTTGTTGTTTGCTGATGATACAGCACTGGTGGCTGATTTGGGTGAGAAAAGTGTGTGAAAGGAGAAAGCTGAGAGTAAATGTGAATAAGAGCAAGGCTATTAGGTTCAGTCGGGTTGAAGGACAAGTAAATTGGGATGCAAGTTTGAATGGAGAAAAACTGGAGGAAGTGAAGTGTTTTTCGATATCTGGTAGTTGATTTGGCAGCAGATGGAACCATGGAAGTGGAAGTGAGTCAAAGGGTGGGGGAGGGGGCAAAGGTTGTGGGAGCATTGAAGAATGTGTGGAAGGCATGAACGTTATCTCGGAGAGCAAAAATGGGTATGTTTGAAGGAATTGTGGTTCCAACAATGTTATATGGTTGTGAGACATGGGCCTTAGATAGGGTTGTGCGGAGGAGGGTGGATGTGTTGGAAATGAAATGTTTGAGGACAGTATATGGTGTGAGGTGGTTTGATCGAGTAAGTAATAAGAGGGTAAGAGAGATGTGTGGTAATAGAGAGAGTGTGGTTGAGAGGGCAGAAGAGGGTGTATTGAAATGGTTTGGTCACATGGAGAGAATGAGTGAGGAAAGATTGACAAAGAGGATATATGTGTCAGAGGTGTAGGGAACGAGAAGTGGGAGACCATATTGGAGGTGGAAGGATGGGATGAAAAAGATTTTAAGCGATCGGGGCCTGAACATACAGGAGGGTGAAAGGCGTGCAAGGAATGCAGTGAATTGGAATGATGTGGTATTCCGAGGTCAATGTGCTGTCAATGGATTGAACCAGGGCATATGTAGCTTTTGGGGTAAACCATGGGAAGTTTTGTGGGGCCTGGATGTGGAAAGGGAGCTGTGGTTTCAGTGCATTACGCATGACAGCTAGTCTGAGTGTGGACGAATGTGACCTTTGTTGTCCTTTCCTAGCGCTACCTCGCATGCACGCAGGGGTAGGGGGTGTCATTTCATGTGTTTTGGGGTGGCAGTGGGAATGGATGAAGGCAGCATGTATGAATATGTGCAAGTGTATATATGTATATATATGTGTATGTATATGTATGTATACGTTGAAATGTATAGGTATGTATATGTGCATGTGTGGGCGTTTATGTATATACATGTGTATGTGGGTGGGTTGGGCCATTCTTTCGTCTGTTTCCTTGTGCTACCTTACTAATGCGGGAGACAGCGACAAAGTATAATATGAATAGATAATGATAGAGATGCTCTGTGGAAGGTATTAAGAATATATGGTGTGGGAGGAAAGTTATTAGAAGCAGTGAGAAGTTTTTATCGAGGATGTAAGGCATGTGTACGTGTAGGAAGAGAGGAAAGTGATTGGTTCTCAGTGAATGTAGGTTTGCGGCAGGGGTGTGTGATGTCTCCATGGTTGTTTAATTTGTTTATGGATGGGGTTGTTAGGGAGGTAAATGCAAGAGTTTTGGAAAGAGGGGCAAGTATGAAGCCTGTTGGGGATGAGAGAGCTTGGGAAGTGAGTCAGTTGTTGTTCGCTGATGACACAGCGCTGGTGGCTGATTCATGTGTGAAACTGCAGAAGCTGGTGACTGAGTTTGGTAAAGTGTGTGGAAGAAGAAAGTTAAGAGTAAATGTGAATAAGAGCAAGGTTATTAGGTACAGTAGGGTTGAGGGTCAAGTCAATTGGGAGGTGAGTTTGAATGGAGAAAAACTGGAGGAAGTGAAGTGTTTTAGATATCTGGGAGTGGATCTGGCAGCGGATGGAACCATGGAAGCGGAAGTGGATCATAGGGTGGGGGAGGGGGCGAAAATTCTGGGGGCCTTGAAGAATGTGTGGAAGTCGAGAACATTATCTCGGAAAGCAAAAATGGGTATGTTTGAAGGAATAGTGGTTCCAACAATGTTGTATGGTTGTGAGGCGTGGGCTATGGATAGAGTTGTGCGCAGGAGGATGGATGTGCTGGAAATGAGATGTTTGAGGACAATGTGTGGTGTGAGGTGGTTTGATCGAGTGAGTAACGTAAGGGTAAGAGAGATGTGTGGAAATAAAAAGAGCGTGGTTGAGAGAGCAGAAGAGGGTGTTTTGAAGTGGTTTGGGCACATGGAGAGGATGAGTGAGGAAAGATTGACCAAGAGGATATATGTGTCGGAGGTGGAGGGAACAAGGAGAAGAGGGAGACCAAATTGGAGGTGGAAAGATGGAGTGAAAAAGATTTTGTGTGATCGGGGCCTGAACATGCAGGAGGGTGAAAGGAGAGCAAGGAACAGAGTGAATTGGAGCGATGTGGTATACCGGGGCTGACGTGCTGTCGGTGGATTGAATCAAGGCATGTGAAGCGTGTGGGGTGAACCATGGAAAGCTGTGTAGGTGTGTATATTTGCGTGTGTGGACGTATGTATATACATGTGTATGGGGGGGGTTGGGCCATTTCTTTCGTCTGTTTCCTTGCGCTACCTCGCAAACGCGGGAGACAGCGACAAAGTATAAAAAAAAAAAAATGAATAAAAGTATTCGTACACTATAAAACTTATTTTCTGAAATATTTTCAGAGATGAGTTTTGATTTTGTTTCATTGATCAAGAGTATTGTGGTACTGTAAGTAACATTTAATGTTTTTTATTGATCATGGGAACATTGTTATGGAAGATGATAGTTTATATATAACATTCTGTAGTATCAGCTATCATAAACTCTTTTCCAATATTTACAGTTTGAACATTGTTATGGAAGATGATAGTTTGTATATAGCATTCTGTAATATCAGCTATCGTAAACTCATTTCTAATTTCTATAGTTTCGATCAGGCACATACAGCCTCTGAAATTACTTATTCCCAACCTCATCCCACATCCATTGTGTTAAATGTGCTTCTTGTGCATTAAGTTGCTTCATAAAGTTTTTCACACCAAATTTATATACAAAATACTTTTATCCTTGGGGATAGGGGTGAAAGAATACTTCCAATGCATTCCTCACATGTCATAGAAGGTGACTAAAGGGGACAGGAGCAGGGGGCTAGAAACCCTCCCCTCCTTTTATTTTAACTTTCTAAAGAGGGAAACAGAACAAGGAGCCACACAGGAAGTGTTCATCCTCCACGAAGGCTCAGGTTAGGGTGTCTAAATGTGTGTGGATGCAACCAAGATGAGAAAAAAGGAGAGATAGGTAGCATGTTTGAGGAAAGGAACCTGGGTGTTTTGGCTCAGAGTGAAACGAAGCTCAAGGGTAAAGGGAAAGAGTGGTTTGGGAATGTCTTGGGAGTAAAGTCATGGGTTGGTGAGAGGACAAGAGCAAAGGAAAGAGTAGCACTACTCCTGAAACAGGAGTGGTGAGAGTATGTGATAGAGTGTAAGAAAGTAAACTCTAGATTGATATGGGTAAAACTGAAAGTGGATGGAGAGAGTGATTGAGTGAGAGTGGGTGATTATTGGTGCATATGCACTTGGGCATGAGAAGAAAGATCATGAGAGGCAAGTGTTTTGGGAGCAGCTGAGTGAGTGTGTCAGTAGTTTTGATGCACGAGACTGGGTTATAGTGATAGGTGATTTGATTGCAAAGGTGAGAAATGTGATAGTTGAGGGAATAATTGGTGTACATGGGGTGTTCAGTGTTGTAAATGGAAATGGTGAAGAGCTGGAAGATGTGTGTGCTGAAAAAGGACTGGTGATTGGGAATACCTGGTTCAAAAATAGAGATATACGTAAGTATACGTATGTAAGTAGGAGAGATGGCCAGAGAGTGTTATTGGATTACGTGTTAATTGATAGGTGCGCAAAAGGGAGACTTTTTGGATGTTAATGTGCTGAGAGGTGCAACTGGAGGGATGTCTGATCATTATCTTTTGGAGGTGAAGGTGAAGATTTGTAGAGGTTTTTAGAAAAGAAGAGAGAATGTTGGGGTGAAGAGAGTAGTGAGAGTAAGTAAGCTTGGGAAGGAGACATGTGTGAGGAAGTACCAGGAGAGACTGAGTACAGAATGGAAAAAGGTGAGAACAAAGGACGTGAGAGAAGTGGGAGACGAATGAGATGTACTTAGGGAAGCAGTGATGGCTTGTGCAAAAGATGCTTGTGGCATGAGAAGCATGGGAGGTGGTCAGATTAGAAAGGATAGTGAGTGGTGGGATGAAGACGTGGTGGGATGAAATAAGATTATTAGTGAAAGAGAAGAGAGAGGCATTTGGACAGTTTTCAGGGAAATAATGCAAATGAGTGGGAGATGTATTAAAGAAAGAGGCAGGAGGTCAAGAGAAAGGTGCAAGAGGTGAAAAAAGGGCAAATGAGAGTTGGGGTGAGAGGGTATCATTAAATATTAGGGAGAATAAAAGGATGTTTTGGAGGGAGGTAAATAAAGTGCATAAGACAAGGGAACAAATAGGAACATCGGTAAAGGGGGCTAATGGGGAGGTGATAACTAGTGGTGATGTGAGAAGGAGATGGAGTGAGTATTTTGAAGATTTGTTGAATTTGTTTGATGATAGAGTGGCAGATATAGGGTGTTTTGGTCAAGGTGGTGTGCAAAGTGAGAGGGTTAGGGAGAATGATTTGGTAAACAGAGAAGAGGTAGTAAAAGCTTTGTGGAAGATGAAAGCTAGCAAGGCAGCGGGTTTGGATGGTATTGCAGTGGAACCTATTAAAAAAGAGGGTGACTGTGTTGTTGACTGGTTGGTAAGGTTATTTAATGTATGTATGACTCATGGTGAGGTGCCTGAGGATTGGAGGAATGCTTGCATAATGCCATTGTACAAAGGCAAAGGGGATAAAAGTGAGTGCTCAAATTACAGAGGTATAAGTTTGTTGAGTATTCCTGGGAAATTATATGGGAGGGCATTGATTGAGAGGATGAAGGCATGCACAGAGCATCAGATTGGGGAAGAGTAGTGTGGTTTCAGAAATGGTAGAGGATGTGTGGATCAGGTGTTTGCTTTGAAGAATGTATGTGAGAAATACTTAAAAAGGCAAATGGATTTGTATGTAGCATTTATGGATCTGGAGAAGGCATATGATAGAGTTGATAGAGATGTTTTATGGAAGGTATTAAGAATATATGGTGAGGGAGACAAGTTGTTAGAAGCAGTGAAAAGTTTTTATCGAGGATGTAAGGCATGTGTACGAGTAGGAAGAGAGGAAAGTGATTGGTTCTCAGCTAATGTTGGTTTTTGGCAGGGGTACGTGAAGTCTCCATGGTTGTTTAATTTGTTTATGGATGGGGTTGTTAGGGAGGTGAACGCAAGAGTTTTGGAAAGAGGGGAAAGTATAAAGTCTGTTGTGGATGAGAGAGCTTGGGAAGTGAGTCAGTTGTTTGCTGATGATAAAGTGCTGGTGGCTGATTTGGGTGAGAAACTGCAGAAGCTGGTGACTGAGTTTGCTAAAGTGTGTGAAAGAAGAAAACTAAGAGTAAATGTGAATAAGAGCAAGGTCATTAGGTACAGTAGGGTTGAGGGTCAAGTCAGTTGGGAGGTAAGTTTGAATGGAGAAAAACTGGAGGAAGTGAAGTGTTTTAGATATCTGTGAGTGAATTTGGCAGTGGATGAAACCAAGGAAGCGGAAGTGAGTCACAGGGTGGGGGAGGGGAGAAAGTTCTGGGAGCGTTGAAAAATGTGTG
Source organism: Panulirus ornatus (assembly GCF_036320965.1). NCBI lineage: Eukaryota > Metazoa > Arthropoda > Malacostraca > Decapoda > Palinuridae > Panulirus > Panulirus ornatus. The sequence goes on from NC_092229.1 coordinate 31,918,642, forward strand.
GAAGTCGAGAACGTTACCTCATAAAGCAAAAATGGTTATGTTTGAATGAATAGTGGTTCCAACAATGTTATATGGTTGTGAGGCATGGGCTATAGATAGAGTTGTGCAGAGGAGGGTGGATGTGATGGAAATGAGATGTTTGAGGACAATATGTGGTGTGAGGTGTTTTGATAGAGTAAGTAATGAAGGGTAAGAGAGATGTGTGTTAATAAAAAGAGTGTGGTTGAGAGAGCAGAAGAGGGTGTTTTAAAATGGTTTGGTCACGTGGAAAGAATGAGTAAGGAAAGATTGACAAAGAGGATATATGTGTCAGAGTTGGAGGGAACGAGAAGTGGAAGACCAAATTGGAGGTGGAAAGATGGAGTGAAAAAGATTTGAGTGGTCAGGGCCTGAACATGTAGGAGGGTGAAAGGCATGCAAGGGATAGATTGAAAGTGAATGATGTGGTATACTGGGGTTGATGTGATGTCAGTGAATTGAATCAGGGCATGTGAAGTATCTGGGGTAAACCATGGAAAGTTCTGTGGGGCCTGGATGTGGAAAGGGAGCTGTGATTTTGGTGCATTATACATAACAGCTAGAGACTGTGTGAACAAATGTGGCCTTTGTTGTCTTTTCCTAGTGCTACCTCATGCACATGCTGGGGGAGGGGGTTTTCATTTCATATGTGGTGGGGTGGTGATGGGAGTGAATAAGGGCAGACAGTATGAATTATGTACATGTGTATATATGTATATGTCTCTGTGTCTCTATATATGTATACGTTGAGATGTATAGGTATGTATATGTGTGTGTGTGGACATGTATGTATATGCATGTGTATGTGGGTGGGTTGGGCCATTCTTTCGTCTGTTTCCTTGCGGTACCTTGCTAACATGGGAGACAATGACAAAGTATAATAAATAATGAATACATTTATTGCATGTGGTTCCCAGTCATTCATCAAGTATTTTGATTTGAAAAATACTTGACCTTACTGGATTCTCTTTTAACATCTGTCAATTTTTGCTGCAGTCTTCCTCTTCATCTTGTAACTTCTGTAATATTTTATATTTTCTTGATCAGCCAGTCATATGCAATGCATTGTACATGACCATGCCACAGTAAAAGACTTTCCCCAGTCCTTGTTTCTAATAACTTCACACTGTATTTCCTTGTCATATCCTCATTCTTCACACTGTTTATCCATCTCATTACGATTATACTACAAAAGTTATCCATCTCTCCTGCTCTTATTTTTTAACGTATCCTGACCTATATAATCTTGTGTTTCATATCTAAACTTTATTGTTGGGATCAGTACTTTATACAAACTTCTTGAACATCTTATGCTTAGGTTTTTTCTTATTACCAAAGCTTTCAGTGCATCTTCGGTATTTCTTCCTTGCATAACTACTTTCATCTTCATCTTTCCTAGTACTAATCTTGCTGAACTTTACTCCCACATATCTAAATTTTTCCATAACTTCAAATTCAACACCGTAAGGTGGACTGTCATCTTCCATTGATTAAAAAGATTAGCATCATACTTTTATTTGCATTTGCTTTCAGCATCCTCCATCTGTATGCAGTTTTGAAATAGCCTACCATTCTGTTCAGCTCATCCTATGATATAGCTAACAACCCTGTATCTTAAGCATTAAGTAACAACTTCCATTGTATTTCTCCATTATTAAGTATTACACCATTATTATTAAGCCTTCCACTCATCTCATACCCCATCCACAAAGTTTATATCACACAACCTTGATTGTTATCATTATTATTATTTATTTTATTCATTTATTTCCTTTGTCGCTGTCTCCCGCATTAGCGAGGTAGTGCAAGGAAACAGACAAAAGAATGGCCCTTTCCACCCACATACACATGTATGTACATTCATGTCCACACACGCAAATATACATACCTATACATCTCAACGTATACATATATATACACACACAGACATATACATATATACACATATACATAATTCATACTGTCTGCCCTTATTCATTCCCATTGCCAATCCGCCACACATGAAATACAACCCCTTCCTCCCGCATATGTGCGAGGTAGCACTAGGAAAAGACAACAAAGGCCACATTTGTTCACACTCAGTTTCTAACTGTCATGTAAAATGCACCGAAACCACATCTCCCTTTCCACATCCAGGCCCCACAGAACTTTCCATGGTTTACCCCAGACGCTTCACACGCCCTGGTTCAATCCATTGACAGCACGTCGACCCTGGTATACCACATCATTCCAATTCACTCTATTCCTATCATGCCTTTCACCCTCCTACATGTTCAGGCCCTGACCACTCAAAATCTTTTTCACTCCATCTTTGCCACCTCCAACTTGGTCTCTCACTTCTCTTTGTTCCCTCCACCTCTGGCACATATATCCTCTTTGTCAATCTTTCCTCACTCATTCTCTCCATGTGACCAAACCATTTCAAAACACCCTTTTTCTGCTATCTCAACCACACTCTTTTTATTACCACACATCTCTCTTACCCTATTATTACATACTCGATCAAACCACCTCACACCACATATTGTCCTCAGACATCTCATTTCCAGCACATCCACCCTCCTCTGCACAACTCTTATCTATAGCCCATGCCTCACAACCATATAACATTGTTAGAACCACTATTACTTCAAACATACCCATTTTTGCTCTCTGAGATAATATTCTCGACTTCCACACATTCTTCAACGCTCCCAGAACTTTCGCCCCCTCCCCCACCCTATGATTCACTTCCACTTCTATGGTTCCATCCACTGCCAAATCCAATCCCAGATATCTAAAACACTTCACTTCCTCCAGTTTCTCTCCATTCAAACTTACCTCCCAATGACTTGTCCCTCAACCCCACTGTACCTAATAACCTTGCTCTTATTCACATTTACTCTCAGCTTTCTTCTTTCACACACCTTAACAAACTCAGTCACCAGCTTTTGCAGTTTCTCACAGGTATCAGCCACCAGTGCTGTATGATCAGCGAACAACAACTGACTCACTTCCCAAGCTCTCTCATCCACAACAGACTGCATACTTGTCCCTTTTTCCAAAACTCTTGCATTCACCTCCCTAACAACCCCATCCATAAACAAATTGAACAACCATGGAGGGATTGCACACCCGTGCCGCAAACCAACATTCACTGAGAACCAATCACTTTCCTCTCTTCCTTTCTGTACACATGCCTTACATCCTTGATAAAAACTTTTCACTGCTTCTAACAACTTGCCTCCCACACTATATATTCTTAATACCTTCCACAGAGCATCTCTATCAACTCTATCATGTGCCTTCTACAGATCCATAAATGCTACATACAAATCCATTTGCTTTTCTAAGTATTTCTCACATACATTCTTCAAAGCAAACACCTGATCCACACATCCTCTACCACTTCTGAAACCACACTGCTCTTCCCCAATCTGATACTCTGTACATGCCTTCACCCTCTCAATCAATACCCTTCCATATAATTTCCCGGGCATACTCAACAAACTTATACCTCTGTAATTTGATCACTCACTCTTATCCCCTTTGCCTTTGTACAGTGGCACTATGCAAACATTCTGTCAATCCTCAGGCACCTCAACATGAGTCATACATACATTAAATAACCTTACCAACCAGTCAACAATACAGTCACCCCCTTTTTTAATAAGTTCCACTGCAATACCATCCAAACCTGCTGCCTTGCCGGCTTTCATCTTCCACAAAGCTTTTACTGCCTCTTCTCTGTTTAGCAAATCAATCTCCCTAACCCTCTCACTCTGCACACCACCTTGACCAAAACACCATATATCTGCCACTCTATCATCAAACACATTCAACAAACCTTCAAAATACTCACTCCATTTCCTTCTCACATCACCACCATTTGTTATCACCTCCCCATTAGCCCCCTTCACTGAAGTTCCTATTTGTTCCCTTGTCTTATGCACTTTATTTACCTCCTTCCAGAACATCTTTTTATTCTCCCTAAAATTTAATGATACTCTCTCACCCCAACTCTCATTTGCCCTTTTTTCACCTCTTGCACCTTTCTCTTGACCTCCAGCCTCTTTCTTTTATACATCTCCCAGTTATTTGCATTGTTTCCCTGCAAAAATCGTCCAAATGCCTCTCTCTTCTCTTTCACTAATAATCTTACTTCCTTATCCCACCTCTCACTACCCTTTCTAATCTGTCCACCTCCCACACTTCTCATACCACAAGCATCTTTTGCACAAGCCATCACTGCTTCCCTAAATACATCCCATTCCTCCCCCACTCCCCTTATGTCCTTTGTTCTCACCTTTTTCCATTCTGTAAGCAGTCTCTTCTGGTACTTCCTCACACAAGTCTCCTTCCCAAGCTCACATACTCTCATCACTCTCTTCATCCCAACTTTCTCTCTTCTTTTCTGAAAACCTCTGCAAATCTTCACCTTCACCTCCACAAGATAATGATCAGACATCCCTCCAGTTGCACCTCAGCACTTTATCATCCAAAAGTCTCTCTTTCGTGCGCCTATCAGTTAACACGTAATCCAATAACACTCTCATCTCTCCTACTTACATACGTATACTTATGTATATCTCTCTTTTTAAACCAGATATTCCCAATCACCAGTCCTTTTTCAGCACATAAATCTACAAGCTCTTCACCATTTCCATTTACAACACTGAACACCCCATGTACACCAATTATTCCCTTAACTGCCACATTACTCACCTTTGCATTCAAATCACCCATCACTATAACCCCGTCTCATGCATCAAAACTACTAACACACTCACTCAGCTGCTCCCAAAACACATGCCTCTCATGATCTTTCTTCTCATGCCCAGGTGCATATGCACCAATAATCACCCACCTGTCTCCATCCACTTTCAGTTTTACCCATATTAATCTAGAGTTTACTTTCTTACACTCTATCACATACTCCCACCATTCCTGTTTCAGGAGTATTATTGTTATTATTATTATTATTTTATTACTTAACCACTCTCTCACACATCAGCGAGGTAGCACAAGGAAACAAACAAGGAATGGCCCAACCCACCCGTATACACACGTATGTACATAAACGCCCATACACACATGTATACATACAAACACATTTCAACATATACATACACATGTACATATCCATACTTGCTGCCTCCATCCATTCCCGTCGCCACCCTGCCACACACGAAACAGCATCCCCCCCTTCAGCAAGACAGTGCCAGGAGCAGACAGAAAAAGCCACATTCGTTCACACTCAGTCTCTAGCTGTCATGTGTGATGCACCAGAACAACAGCTCCCTTTCCACATCCAGACCCCACAGACCTTTCCATGGTTTACCCCAGACACTTCACATGCCCTGGTTCAATCCATTGACAGCATGTTGACCTTGGTATACCACATCATTCTAATTCACTCTGTTCCTTGTATGCCTCTCACCCTTCTGTATGTTCAGGCCCCAGTCACTCAAAATCTTTTTTGCTCCATCCTTCCATCTCCACTTTGGTCTCCCACTTCCTGTTCCCTCCACCTCTGACACATTTATCCTCTCTGTCAATCTTTCCTAACTCATTCTCTCTGGATTGTTCTGCTCTTTCTGAACCATACTCTTTTTTTTTCCACACATTTCTCTTACCCTTTCATTACTTAATCGATCAAACCACCTCACACCACATACTTCGTCAAACATTTCATATCGAACACATCCACCCTCTTCCGTACAGCCCCATCTATAGCCCACGCCTCGCAACCTTACACCATTGTTTGAACTACTATTCCTTTAAACATACCCATTTTTGCTCTCCGAGGTAACCTTCTTTCCTTCCACACATTCTTCTTCGCCCCCAGAACCTTTTCCCCCCTCCCCACCCTGTGACTCACTTCTGCAGCCATGGATTCATCCACTGCTAAGTCCACTCCCAGATATCTAAAACACTTCACTTCCTCCAATTTTTCTCCAATCAAAGTTACATACCAGTTAACTTGTCCCTCAACCTTACTGAACCTATATCCTTGCTCTTATTCACATTTACTCTCAACTTTCTCCTTTCGCACTTTCTTTTCCAAACTCAGTCACCATCTTCTGCAGTTTCTCAATTGAATCAGCCACTAGAGCTGTATCATCAGGAAACAGCAACTGATTCACTTCCCATGCCCTCTCATCCCCAACAGACTGCATACTCACCCCTCTCTCCAAAACTCTTGCATTTACCTTCCTAACCACCCTATCCATAAACAAATTTAGTAACCATGGGGTCATCACACACTCCTGCCACTGACTGACATTCCCTGGGAGTCAGTCGCTCTCTTCTCTTCCTACTCATACACATGTCTTGCAACCTTGGTAAAAACTTTTCACTGCTTCTAGCAACTTACCTCCCACGCCTCTATTAATTTTAAACCACTCATTCGTTTTACCTCATACACTTACATATATCCCACTATCACTATTAATGCTCTTGACAGCATTTGATTGTCTTTTATGCACACCATATTGAGTTAGAATTTCCCCAAAGCACTGTCTCATACACTTTTTCATTTTTTCAAGGAACTTTCTGTTGCTTGTCTAAATGTAGAAATTTGGTATGCATGCTCTCTTATCTTCCTAGTTCTTCACCATTAAGAATTTCACCAATCCCTTAAGGAGAATTGATCATTCCTACCTATTCTTCTGGAGTTTTTCATCATTTACTGCCTTTCCTTAATACAGTGGAATCATTACTTCCTTTGTCTGATCATCTTGCTCCTGAACACTTTTCTGTTCTTTCATTTACACCTCTTAGATCTGCTTCACAGCAGTTTCATCTCTACACTTAACCATCTTGCTCACTAAAACATTTTTATGCCTAACTTTTCCATTCTTTTAGAGCTTTAATGCTCTTTTTACTTTCTCCTTTGCTATGTGTTTCCCGTATATTCCTCCCCTCCACTTTAATGACATTCATTAACCATTCATTGTACATCTGTGAAATTTATATTACAATGGCACCAGCTACTCTCTACCCATGTACATCCTGTGGTTGAGATTTTGTTAAGGATTAAAGGATAAAGGGACCAGAGGGAGTGTACAAATGTTGTTTGTTCTGCACAACCTGTACTGCTCTGGAAAAGAGGTTCAAACAAAATTATTTAAGTTAATTTAAGGCAGTGCTCAAAACCTTAACTGTGGAAAACTAATTCCAAGGGAACAGATAAAGCATTTGAAGATAGCACTCTGTGACCTTATATTCACTATCTCCTCCCCCCAGCACCTTCATCCCCCTGACCATTCTGGTGCACCCCTCCCTCATTAGCACCTTTCCCACAAAACCTCCTCTTTGCCACCTGTTCAATACCCATTGCCTGCCCCCAGCTCTCCACCATCAGTACCTTATCCCTACAGCCTATACCCTCATGCGCCCTTCTAAATCCTCCCATCCTGCTACCTCGTCTCATCCCACCACCTAAACTCCTCTCACCCTAATCCAAACTCCCAGTCTCGTCCCATCACTGCAGCTTTCCCTCATCCTAATTCCATAGCCTCCTCCAAGTGTATGTCACACATGCATTACCCCATACACCAGTTTCCTTCCACCTTCCTAATGGAATCACTTCCTCCCTGCTCCCACCCCCATCGGCCAAACTCATGAGCAATCAATTTGCATTAATCATTGCCGTGCAAGAAAAGAGCAAAGGTGACTTCCATGATTATAGGGGCTTCATTGATCAGAAATCTGGATAGACACATGGTGGGGAATTCGAGAGCAAAGAGAACGGTCCATCTCTACCCCAGAGTGAGAATTTCCCACATTAAAGAAAAGGTTCAAAACATTAAAGCATCAAGTGAAAAGTCATGTTTAGTAGTGAATGTTATCTTAGAAGAATACAACAAACTGATTGGGACCCTGAAAGATGGATTGGATAACATTTTTATAGTTGGTGCTCCCCCACGACTTAATGTAAGACACTGCGCCCTAAGTAGAGTGCTAGTTGTAAATGAGAGACAAACGCTTGTGCATGGATGTTGATATTGGTTTTTTAGATGCATGGCTTGAATTAAAAGGAGATAAGGTCATGGGGGCTTGTCACACATTCTGAAGGTAGCCAGTCACCAAAGTAAGCCACCAATCTCATACAGAAATCACTCAAAATAATTGAATGGACTTTATGTGAATATAAGATCCATCTGAAACAAAATAGCTAAATTACATTTTTTGGGAAACAGTGAACATGTTGATATCATCATTTTAACAAACATTTCTGAATGCAAAAAAACAATGGTCTGATTAGCAAGTACAATCATACCAAATTATTTGTAAGGGACAGAGACTGTTGAGGCAGTGGAACTATACTGTATGTAAAATCTTTCTTAAACCCCATTGAAATTCAGAGTGCCACATCTGCTGTTGTTAAACTCTTTTGTGTTTAGGTTAGCACCAGATTTTGCAAACTTTACATAAATGTTGTCTGTAGACACTTTAGTTAGCCAGCAGATATTTACACTGTCATGTATGAGAGTTTACAGTGAGCAATACAGGATAAAGGTTCAGTCATTCCTGAGGATTCTTATCTTCCAGAAACCAGCTGGCGAACAATCTCAGGGGTAGAAAGTGAATCTGTTAGACTTTTCAGTTTTGTCAAAGACAATTTTCTCTACCAAACTGTCACTGAGCTGACAAGGGGAGCTAATATGATTGATTTAGTTCTTGCATCCCAGGGTTCTTAGTAAGATATACCTGTATAAGAGAACCTCAAGGTACTTGTTAACATAACATAGTTAGGCTCGACATAGATATCAAAACTGACTCTCCTAAAACCAGTAACATTACCCCTAGTTTTTAAAGGGTGGATTTTAATGGGCTGCGTGATGCATTAAAGAGTCTCACTTCTGTTTGTTCATGCTCAGAGGAATAATAGGGCAGTTATAAATGTCATTTCATGTGCCAACAAGTCACATTCATTCCCATGCATGACAGAAACTATAAAACCAACAATGAGCTTGCAAGATACCACAAGAGCTATTTTTTTTTTTTTTTTTTTTTTGCTTTGTCGCTGTCTCCCGCGTCTGCGAGGTAGCGCAAGGAAACAGACGAAAGAAATGGCCCAACCCACCCCCATACACATGTATATACATACGTCCACACACGCAAATATACATACCTACACAGCTTTCCATGGTTTACCCCAGACGCTTCACATGCCCTGATTCAATCCACCGATAGCACGTCAACCCCGGTATACCACATCGCTCCAATTCATTCTATTCCTTGCCTTCCTTTCACCCTCCTGCATGTTCAGGCCCCGATCACACAAAATCTTCTTCACTCCATCTTTCCACCTCCAATTTGGTCTCCCTCTTCTCCTCGTTCCCTCCACCTCCGACACATATATCCTCTTGGTCAATCTTTCCTCACTCATTCTCTCCATGTGCCCAAACCATTTCAAAACACCCTCTTCTGCTCTCTCAACCACGCTCTTTTTATTTCCACACATCTCTCTTACCCTTACGTTACTTACTCGATCAAACCACCTCACACCACACATTGTCCTCAAACATCTCATTTCCAGCACATCCATCCTCCTGCGCACCACTCTATCCATAGCCCACGCCTCGCAACCATACAACACTGTTGGAACCACTATTCCTTCAAACATACCCATTTTTGCTTTCCGAGATAATGTTCTCGACTTCCACACATTCTTCAAGGCTCCCAGAATTTTCGCCCCCTCCCCCACCCTATGATCCACTTCCGCTTCCATGGTTCCATCCGCTGCCAGATCCACTCCCAGATATCTAAAACACTTCACTTCCTCCAGCTTTTCTCCATTCAAACTCACCTCCCAATTGACTTGACCCTCAACCCTACTGTACCTAATAACCTTGCTCTTATTCACATTTACTCTTAACTTTCTTCTTTCACACACTCTACCAAACTCAGTCACCAGCTTCTGCAGTTTCTCACATGAATCAGCCACCAGCGCTGTATCATCAGCGAACAACAACTGACTCACTTCCAAAGCTCTCTCATCCCCAACAGACTTCATACTTGCCCCTCTTTCCAAAACTCTTGCATTCACCTCCCTAACAACCCCATCCATAAACAAATTAAACAACCATGGAGACAAGAGCTATATGGTGCAAATATAGATTCTGTAAGCTTAAGAAATCAGACAGTGACCTAAATATTCCAATGCAGTATAACACCATCATAATGCATGTGAAAGTTGTTATCAAACAAGCCAGGAGAGAATACAAAGTGAGTATTGCAAGAGATAGTGATAGAGATTCTAAAAGATTTGATAGATATATAAGAAACAGGCTCAGATTGGGGTGTCTAAATGTGTGTGGATGTAACCAAGATGAGAAAAAAGAAGAGACAGGTAGTATATTTGAGGAAAGGAACCTGGATGTTTTGGCTCTGAGTGTAACGAAGCTCAAGGGTAAAGGGGAAAAGTGGTTTGGGAATGTCTTGGGAGTAAAGTCAGGGCTTAGTGAGAGGACAAGAGCAAGGGAAGGAGTAGCACTACCCCTGAAACAGGAGTTGTGGGAGTATGTGATAGAGTGTAAGAAAGTATACTTTAGATTGATATGGGTAAAACTGAAAGTTCATGGAGAGAGATTGGTGATTATTGGTGCATATGCACCTGGGCATGAGAAGAAAGATCATGAGAGGCAAGTGTTTTGGGAACAGCTAAATGAGTGTGTTAGTGGTTGTGATGCATGAGACCAGGTTATAGTGATGGGTGATTTGAATGCAAAGGTGAGTAATGTGGCAGTTGAGGGAATAATTGGTATACTAGGTATAATTGGTTCAGTGTTGTAAATGGAAATGGTGAAGAGCTTGTAGATTTATGTGCTGAAAAAGGACTGGTGACTGGGAATACCTGGTTTAAAAACAGACATATACATGAGTATACATATGTAAGTAGGAGAGATGGCCAGAGAGCGTTATTGGATTATGTGTTAATTGATAGGCGCGTGAAAGAGAGACTTTTGGATGTTAATGTGCTGAGAGGTGCAACTGAAGGGATGTCTGATCATTATCTTGTGGAGGCGAAGGTGAAGATTTTTGAGGTTTTCAGGAAAGAAGAGAGAATGTTGGGGTGAAGAGAGTGGTGAGAGTAAGTGAGTTTGGGAAGGAGAATTGTGTGAGGAAGTACCAGGAGAGACTGAGTACAGAATGGAAAAAGGTGAGAACAAAGGAGGTAAGGGGAGTGGGGGAGGAATGGGATGTATTTAGGGAACCAGTGATGGCTTGCGCAAAGGATGCTTGTGGCATGAGAAGCATGGGAGGTGGGCAAATTAGAAAGGGTAGTGAGTGGTGGGATGAAGAAGTAAGATTATTAGTGAAAGAGAAGAGAGAGGCATTTGGACGATTTTTGCAGGGAAATAATGCAAATGAGTGGGAGATGTATAAAAGAAAGATGCAGGAGGTCAAGAGAAAGGTGCAAGAGGTGAAAAAGAGGGCAAATGAGAGTTAGGGTGAGAGAGTATCATTAAATTTTAGGGAGAATAAAAAGATGTTTTGGAATGAGGTAAATAAAGTGCATAAGACAAGGGAACAAGTAGGAACTTCATTGAAGGGGACTAATGGGGAGGTGATAACAAGTAGTGGTGATGTGAGAAGGAGATGGAGTGAGTATTTTGAAGGTTTGTTGAATGTGTTTGATGGTAGAGTGGCAGATGTAGGGTTTTTGGTCGAGGTGGTGTGCAAAGTGAGAGGGTTAGGGAAGATGATTTGGTAAACAGAGAAGAGGTAGTAAAAGCTTTGCGGAAGATGAAAGCTGGCAAGGCAGTGGGTTTGGAAGGTATGGTAGTGGAATTTATATTATAAAAGGGGGTAACTTTATTGTTGACTGATTGGTAAGGTTATTTAATGTATGTATGACTCATGGTGAGGTGCCTGATTGATTGAGAGGGTGAAGGCATGTACAGAGCATCAGATTGGGGAAGAGCAGTGTGGTTTCAGAAGTGGTAGAGGATGTGTGGATCAGGTGTTCGCTTTGAAGAATGTATGTGAGAAATACTTAGAAAAGCAAATGGATTTGTATGTAGCATTTATGGATCTGGAGAAGGCATATGATAGAGTTGATAGAGATGCTCTGTGGAAATATTAAGAATATATGGTGTGGGAGGGAAGTTGTTAGAAGCAGTGAAAAGTTTTTATCGAGGATGTAAGGCATGTGTACGTGTAGGAAGAGAGGAAAGTGATTGGTTCTCAGTGAATGTAGGTTTGCGGCAGGGGTGTGTGATGTCTCCATGGTTGTTTAATTTGTATGTGGATGGGGTTGTTAGGGAGGTGAATGCAAGAGTTTTGGAAAGAGGGGCAAGTACACAGTCTGTTGTGTATGAGAGAGCTTGGGAAGTGAGTCAGTTGTTCACTGATGATACAGTGCTGGTGGCTTATTCATGTGAGAAACTGCAGAAGCTGGTGACTGAGTTTGGTAAAGTGTGTGAAAGAAGAAAGTTGAGAGTAAATGTGAATAAGAGCAAGGTTATTAGGTACAGTAGGGTTGAGGGTCAAGTCAGTTGGGAGGTAAGTTTGAATGGAGAAAAACTGGAGGAAGTGAAGTGTTTTAGATATCTGGGAGTGGATCTGGCAGCGGATGGAACCATGGAAGCGAAAGTGAATCATAGGGTGGGGGAGGGGGTGAAATTTCTGGGAGCCTTGAAGAATGTGTGGAAGTCGAGAGCATTGTCTCGGAAAGCAAAAATGGGTATGTTTGAAGGAATAGTGGTTCCAACAATGTTGTATGGTTGTGAGGTGTGGGCTATGGATAGAGTTGTGCGCAGGAGGGTGGATGTGCTGGAAATGAGATGTTTGAGGACAATATGTGGTGTGAGGTGGTTTGATCGAGTAAGTAATAATAGGGTAAGAGAGATGTGTGGTAATAAAAAGAGTGTGGTTGAGAGAGCAGAAGAGGGTGTTTTGAAATGGTTTGGTCACATGGAGAGAATGAGTGAGGAAAGATTGACAAAGAGGATATATGTGTCAGAGGTGGAGGGAACGAGGAGAAGTGGGAGACCAAATTGGAGGTGGAAAGATGGAGTGAAAAAGATTTTGAGTGATTGGGGCCTGAACATGCAGGAGGGTGAAAGGCGTGCAAGGAATAGAGTAAATTGGAACGATGTGGTATACCGGGGTCGATGTGCTGTCAATGGATTGAACCAGGGCATGTGAAGCATCTGGGGTAAACCATGGAAAGTTGTGTGGGGCCTGGATGTGGAAAGGGAGCTGTGGTTTCGGTGCATTAATACATGACAGCTAGAGACTGAGTGTGAACGAATGGGGCCTTTGTTGTCTTTTCCTAGCGCTACCTCGCACACATGAGGGGTGGAGGGGGTTGTTATTTCATGTGTGGCGGGGTGGCGATGGGAATGAATAAAGGCAGACAGTGTGAATTATGTACGTGTATATATGTTTATGTCTGTGTGTGTATATATATATGTATACGTTGAGATGTATAGGTATGTATATTTTGCGTGTGTGGACGTATATGTATATACATGTGTATGTGGGTGCCTTGGGCCATTCTTTCGTCTGTTTCCTTGCGCTACCTCGCAAACGCGGGAGACAGCAACAAAGCAAAATAAATGAATAAAATAATTTAAGACACATATAAGAACTGGAAGAGGTCCCTTAGTAAGCAAGGATAAGGAATCCATTGTGGATGATAAAAGCATAAGAACAACTCTGATCAAGTGTTTTAGTTCTGCTTTTATGCTAGAAAGCAGTGGCACTAATTTTGAGACATAGATGAATAGCACTCACATGATACAAGAATTTACTGTCACAGTTAGAGAAGTACTAACACAGATGAATAAGTTGAAGAATAGTAAAAGGCCAGGTGTTGATTGTTTTTATCCAAGAGTAATTAAAAGCGTCACACACACTTACTGGACTCTTAACCTATATTTTCAATAAATTTCTCCAGAATGGAATAATCCCACAGGGCTGAAAACTCGCAGATGTCACCCCACTATACAAAAAGGAAAGCCACAAATTGCCTGGCAGTTTCTGTCCTATTGATATATTGGTTATGTTTAAACTTCCAGAGTTGATTTTTTGAGAAAAAATCATAGTCTACCTGGAACAACACAGCCTGATCAGTAATATACAGGATGGTTGTTTAAAAGGGGTAGATTATGCTTTACAAACCTCCTCGAATTTTATTATAAATTAAACAATACTCACGACAAGTCAAAAGCAATACATATAGATTTTCTGGACTTCCAGAAAGCATTTGACAAAGTCCACCACATTGAATTGATGCATGAGGTCTATGCCCTGAGGATTACTGCTGTTATAGGAAATTGGATAGAAGCCTGGTTCCATGATAGGAAGCAGAGTCATAATGAATAGGTCAATCATCACCGTGATCACTCATTATTAGTGGGGTCCCCCAGGGATCTATACTTGGTCCTACACTTCTCATTTATATTAACGATACTGACTTAGTGTCCACATTTGCAGATGACACATAGATCGGCAGTGACATATTATCTGAAAAAGATATGCTAATATTACAAGAGAGTTTAGATAAAATCACTGAATGGTCTAGTAAATGGCAAATGCCTTTTGAGTTCAGTAAATGTCAGCTGTCACAAGTAGGAAACCTAAAATATTTTTTTATTATCATGAGCTGATGGGTCACAAGATAAAGGACACCCTTATTGTAAGGGATTTGGGGGTCACTATCTCTTACAACTTAAGATTCTTCTAGCACTGTAATGAAGCTGCTAAGAAAGCAAATAGGATGTTAGGATTTATTAACAGAAATTTTACACAGAAAAGCAAGGATGTGTGATATTGCCCCTATACCTAAGTCTGGTTAGACCACACCTCAAATATGCATTGCAATTTTGGGCCTCCCATTTAAGAAGTACATTCTCGAATTGAAAGTAGTGCAGCAAAGAGCAACTGAAATGATTTCTTCCATGCATAACAAATCATATGAGGAGAGACCTCTTCCATGCATAACAAACCATATGAGGAGAGAATGCAAGAATCATACTTGATCTCTCAAATCAAGAGGTGCCTTTGGGGCAAATTAAGAGAATGTTTCAAAATATTCAAAGGATTCAAGAACGTTGACATTGAAAATTTCATTATAGTAGCACCCACATATCTGACAAGAGGAAGTGGACTAAAATTTAGAGATCACTAATATAATCTGGATGGTGCAGAGTATTTCATTACCAACAACATTATTGATGGGTAGAATAAGCTCCCAGACAAACTTTGTGTAGAGCAACATCTTTGATATCTTCAAACTTAGGCTTGATCATCACTTTTCAATCTCTGGTATTGACTAAATTATTTAATCATTCATCATAACGCAATGGTATATTATGTTACATTCTCAGCCACTGATCTCTCCCTGGCCATACTGTGGTAACATACCAGCACTGATTAATCCATGTCACTTGCTTTTATAGAGCATGTAAGAATTATTGTATCATTCTTCAACACCAGGGATAATATAAACATGGTACTGTTGCCTTTTTAACAAAAAGTAGAGACATATGTCATTAGTGATGGTATACATAACATTCATATTCATTCTAACTTACAATATTCTTATATAAGTTTCTTTCTGGCCTATTAATCCTGTGAGATATAGTTTTCTACCTGTTTTCCTGCTGGCATTTGACTAGTGAATGAAGGGTGGGGAAAGCCTTTGCTTTGCTATCCTTGTCTTCTACTGCTTTTTAAGGGGACTTTTTTTTTTTAATAGCGTTAAGGCCAGACCACCTCACTTGGACCTTGGGTCTGTGTGGTCTGCTTATTCCTGTAGCTATTTATAGAATCTCTCTCTCTCTCTCTCTCTCTCTCTCTCTCTCTCTCTCTCTCTCTCTCTCTCTCTCTCTCTCTCTCAGTTGACATGTTTGATTTTATTGTGATGGTACCAGCTTCTCGCTACCCATGTACATCTTGAGTTTATTTTTAAGGATTTTACGACAGTGGGACCAAACATAGTGCACAATGTTTGTTTTGTTTAGCCCATAGTAACTTGGAAGAGAAGTTTAAACAAAGTGATCTAAGTGAAATTAAGGAATTGTTCAAAGCCTTAACTGCAGAAATTTTAATACTTAGGGATGAGTTATAACATTACTACTTTCCCCAAGTGCCTACGTACCCCCACCAGCTTGGTCCTCCCCTCCCTCACTTGCACCCTCCCCACACAACCTCCTGCTTACCCCAACCCACCCCCACTGGTCCCTCCCCACTGGTACCCTCCCCCACATAGCCTGTACCCCCACAGCCCCTCCTAAACCTGATCATGTTCATCATACCCCACAGTCACATGTCATGCTACTTCCTCTCACCTCTACCTAAACTCTTTTCACCCTCACCCAAACTCCCAGTCCCATCCCTTCACTAAGGCTCTCCCTCACCTTGATTCAGTAACCTCCTCCAAGTTTATGTCATGCCTCAACCACCCACCCAACTGTTCCAGTCTTCCTTTCTCATGGAACCACTTCCTCCCTTCCCACACCCATCACCCCTACTCACGAGCAGTCGATTTGCATTACTCAGTAATTTGCATGAAAAGAACAAAGACTACTGTTCTGTGATTATAAGAGATTCACTGGTCAGAAATCTGAGTAAATACATTTTAGGGAATTTGAAAACTGAGAACAGTCCTTGTCTACCCCAGTTCCAGAATTTCCTGTATTAAACAGAAGATTAAAGACATTAAAGCGCCAACTAAATGTTTATGTTTATTGGTGAACCTTGGGAGCAATGATGTTTACCATAAAAATTCAAATTTAGAAGCTATCATAGAATACAGTGAGCTGATTGGCACCTTGAAAGATAAATTGGATAACATTGTTATAGTTGGCGATCCCCCGCAACATAATGTAGATAACTATCAGTGGCACCAATAATGAAAAAGTTGACTTCAGTAACAATAATCTGATAACCCCAGTTCTTAAGTCTGATATTGATAATTCATATTTATTGGAAATTAATGGTAATCCAATAATGGTAACTTTTTAGATAAAAGATTTAATAAAACAAGAAATAAAAAGCTTCAGAACCCACAGAAAATGCTTATTTATGCTAAATCTAAGTGTAAGTAAACATTTTCTATCAGATCTGCAACTTTTTTGCTTAATGATTTTTTTTCATTATTAGAAAAGTGGACTTTTTTGAAACCCTCTTTACCAAACCAATACAACAAACTTAGTTTTAATTTACCAGATAATTATTCCAGCAGGAACTGAAAGGTAAGTTTGAAATTAAAGTACATTTATTAAACTATTGAGCATACTGTGTTGTACAAAATTTATTTACAAACTCGGAATTAGCTTATTACTAAGGCTGGTAACATGGCCTCTAACAATTTTCTTGGTTGGGTGGCATTTTTGGCACTCAAGATAGAGTACCTTGTTGTCCTGATGGCTGAGCTTGAAGTAGCACTCCAGGTGGGATCAGGGGTTTTGGAAAGACTCCTGGTCCTGGCTGGTGGCAACCTGGGTGTCAGATGGCAGAGAAGTTGATGCAACAAACAGAGAGTCAGGCTAAGACTTAGAAGTGCCTGAAACAGGCAGTCTCATTGTTGAGAACTTCATCTTGGTGTTTCATGGACCATTGTCCATTGTAGTATTGTACTGTTGTAAGTAAACTTGTAGAGACCAGACCGTGAGAGAGAAGTTAGAGAACTTAAAACTTTCAAGTTGATAATGATACTGAACAGCATCATCGGCTACCTTGATATGGCCGAATCCAGATTGTGTGACAGGGTTGTTAGGTCTGTCTTTTAAGGACAATCTGTCTTTTTTAGATCTGTTTTTCTTATTTATTTTGAGAAAAAAGAACAGCCTACATCTGTCTTATGATTTTATTTAGCTTGATATGTAATGATACAAAGTTTTTGAACCTTAATAGAATTCTTTCCCTGACAGATAATTGGTAATTGTCAACTGACAATATCCATGCACACATCCACTTCCACTT